>NC_079908.1:21174666-21179411 GCF_024868665.1 Triplophysa rosa | reverse complement strand
CCTCTCTCTCTCTCTCTCTCTCTCTCTCTCTCTCTCTCTCTCTCTCTCTCTCTCTCTCTCTCTCTCTCTCTCTCTCTCTCTCTCTCTCTCTCTCTTTGTAACCCGGAACACCCGAACTATAGACTAAATGACACCGTATACATGAGTAAAGTAATAAATGTGGTGAGATAATATATGTAATTGTGTGTTTGTGTAGCTCCTCATAAGTTCTACATTGGTTTCCGGTACGTTCAACCTCTGACTGAAGATGCCATAGAACAGATGGAGAAAGATGGAGTAGAGCGAGCCGTCGCCTTCACACAGTATCCACAATACAGCTGCTCCACAACAGGTACACACAGCAACTTTTAACACTACTTGATGCTACATTGACTTGAATTAGCCTTAAGAACTTAAATATTGTATTCAACTCACTAGTTGATGGCTTGATATAGTCAGTAATACAGATAGGTTTTGTGTGTGTGTGTAGGCAGCAGTCTGAATGCCATCTACAGGTACTACACTAACCGTGGTGACAGGCCGAAGATGCGCTGGAGTGTGATTGACAGGTGGCCGACACACCCCCTTCTGATCGAGGTAACGCGTGAACGTGGACACATCACAGATTTATACTGTTGTTCATCGATTCTCATGACTTTAGTTCTGTAGTTCACAGGCTATAAAATGAGTTTCATTGAACTCTACAGAGTACAGTCAACTTAACCATAAAATACAAATTCAGACCCACATTTCTCCTGTGATTTTGATTCAGTCACAATGTCTTAAAGTACAAAACAACAACAAAAACTTTTAATAAAATGTACCCTTTTTAATATATTATTAATAATTTCTCCTCAAAAATATTGCTGTTTTTCTTGCTTGAAAAGGACAATATTTCCTCAAACAGACAGAATGTGTTTTAATGCTTCTGATATGGAGTCCAGCAGAGAACACACTTGAAAAGTGTTTTTATGAATATCATGATCATCCCATAAGCTGAACTAAACGAACTTGAGAGTCTGATGAGAGTCATTGATTCATGAATCGGTCTGCGTGAAACTTCAGTTCAGATGACACATCAGTTTTTAAGCGTGATGCTGTACTAGAGATGAAACGTCGAGGCATCAGATGAACAGAAGTGTGTTTGTTTTCTTGTGTTTTTTCAGTGTTTTGCGGATCATGTTCGTAATGAACTGGAGCAGTTTCCTCCGGAGAAGCGTAATGATGTGGTGATCTTGTTCTCCGCTCACTCTCTGCCCATGGCTGTGAGTAACACGACTTCATATCTAACGCACAACACTCATTCATATGTTCAGCAGTTGTCTAACAGATCTGTTGTTGGTGTGTGTTGAGGTGGTGAACAGGGGCGATCCATATCCTCAGGAGGTGGGAGCGACGGTTCAGAGGGTCATGGATCGACTGGGTCACTGTAACCCGTACAGACTCGTCTGGCAGTCAAAGGTCAGAATGAAACTCCATTACCTCAGATGCTAAGGCTGTCACGATTATTCAATAATCATCTCATCGCCATAGTTTGACCTCATCGGGATGGTTTCAGATCATTGCACATCTCTATAGAAGACACAAGGGGGAGCTGTAGTGCCTGGATAGTTCATATTTTACTGTATATGAAGAGTTTGTTTCCAAAATGAGATAACTTTGTTTAAAAAAAAATGAACATCAATCAAACTGCAGTTGGTTTGTTTTGATTTAAGCCATAATAACTAAAAAAAATACAGCTAACTAACACAATAAAAACACGATAACATCATAGAAAACATGATTTTTGAAAAAAATAAAAAACGAAGTTATCTCATTTTGGAACCAAACTCTTCATATATTGTAACTTAAGTATGATAATACTGGTCAAATGTGCCAACAATAAAAAATGATATATACCATCAAAAAACTGTTGTACAATTTCATATTATTTAAGATAATCTCAGAGTGAAAAACCAGCCTACCAAAATTGAATTAACAGTTAAGTTAAATTTTATTGTAGTCTTGCAAGGGAGAAAAAACAGACTAGAAGTTTGACTGAAAGCATTTTAATGGTGGCTTCAATTCACTCCTGATCAAACTCGTTTTACACGTATATTACACGTATGTAAAAGCCTACACCTTAAATATATGATGCCCCCATTAAACATGGTCTTTTATTCAGAACAATATGGTCGTTTCAAAGCCGAATCAAAAATGTATGTGAAATAAATGTCAAAGCTCTAAATAGACAATTAATCATCAGCCAAATTTCATAATCGTGACAGAATAAAAAACACTGTATCTGACAGGGCTGTGATAACAGAAGTGAATCTTATCCGAGCTATAGATGAGCTGGTAAACAGAGACACCCGGTGGTGATGTGCTGTAACTGCAGCGTGTCTGTGTGAGATGATGATGATGTGGAGGTGATTTGTGTCTGGTGTAGGTGGGGCCGATGGCGTGGTTGGGTCCACAGACTGATGATGTCATCAAAGGTTTGTGTCAGCGTGGGAAGAAGAATCTCCTGCTGGTGCCCATCGCCTTCACCAGCGACCACATCGAGACGCTGCATGAACTCGACATCGAGTACTCGCAGATCCTCGGAGAGGAGGTGTGTGTTTGTGTTTGTCAAAATACCGTGTATAATGTAATCTAGTTAACCTCCCGTCCTGGTAAAATCTCATTTAAACCTGGAAATAAATCAATGTTTTAGTGCTGTATTTAATTTAAAGCTTCAATGTGCAACTTTCATCAGTTAAAAATACTTTGATGTTTAAAGCATTTGCTCAATAAAATGTTTAAAGCATTTGCTCAATAAAAATAGTGTTGAAAACAGTCTCTCTTTACCATGATTCACACCAGTAAAATTAAAGTCATAATTCATAATTTGAGCTGTCTGGTAGGATTTCATGAGAAATTAGACTAAAAGAAAAATATGTAACCTGCAGTTTAATCTTTCAAATAGAGATGGTAACGGAGAGGTAAACTGTAATGTGTATAATATATATATTGCTCTTTTTGTATTTGGCATCAAATGTTCAGTAAGGTAATGAATTGTGTGTGTGTGTGTGTGTGTGTGTGTGTGTGTGTGTGTGTGTGTGTGTGTGTGTGTGTGTGTGTGTGTGTGTGTGTGTGTGTGTGTGTGTGTTTCAGTGTGGTGTGGAGAACATCAGGAGGGCAGAATCTCTGAATGGAAATCCTCTGTTTTTCAGGGTAAGAACACAAATAACTGTTTGTGACGTTCATGCACATGTATGATGTATTTTCCCATATACGCCACCTGATCAACCACAACAGCTTCTTCGATATTTTTACTGACCTCACAGCAATGCATTCTGGGATTGTTTGCTGAATAAACATCTCTCTGTCTGTCTTACAGGCGCTGGCTGATCTGGTTCAGTCTCATCTGAAGTCTAATGAGCAGTGTTCCCGTCAGCTCACCCTCCGCTGTCCACTCTGTGTCAACCCCACCTGCGGTCAGACCAAAGCCTTCTTTGCCAACCAGAAACTCTGACCCTTGACCCGTCAGAAGAGTGACATCACTTCACACTCGCACGCTTTCGGCTTCAGGTGCCCTTATGGACCCCGGTGTACATTCCACAGAAAACATCCTCCTCCTCCTCAACGCTTGTCTTCTGTCTGTCTGCATGCTTCTGCTGCAACGCTTGTGTCTTCCTTTACAAACTAAAACTAAAGTCAGTGTGGAACAAATAAACATCATCATCAAACGGTGCTAAAATTCACGCGTGTGCAGTGGTGCTGGTTTTAAAGGGACAGTTCACACGAACATTCCGCGTCATTCAAGCGCGTAGGACGTACTTTCATTTCTGCAACACGAGATGTTTGGCAGAATATCAGTGTGAATGTTTCATTTCTTCATAAACTGAGAATTAAAGCAGTCCTCATATGACTGTAGGTTTGTGTGAGAAACTGATGAGAATCTGAAACTAAAGCCTCAGTCATATGAACTTCTGCTGTGAGTTTTGTCTTTCGTGAAGCATGAGACTAGTGTGTCATGAAAAGATTCAGATGAACTGTCACTTTAAAAGAATCCCCTGCACATCATCCCTCGTCCCGTCTTTGACCGCAGGGTCGCAGGTGCCTCTTTCTCCATCCTGAACGTCATCTTTCTGCTCAGCGCCTTCACAATCTCGTGCCTTCTCGCGCGTATGCAATGCAGCTCAATGATGTGATGAATGCTCCGTCTTCTGTGTTTTAAATGTGTGAAGAAGCCCAACACGAAGCGCTCTCTCTCTCTCTCTCTCTCTCTCTCTCTCTCTGTATGGTGTGTGTGATCTGTGTTTGAATTATTAACAATTCACAATTTGTTTAATCAAAGTTACTTTATTAATTTATTCATATTACAATCATTCATTTTTGGCTTTACAGTAATGACAGTTCAGGCACAAAATGAGCTTAATCATCATTAAAGTGATATCACAGTGCGACGAATGTTAATGATACTAAAACAAATATCACTTCTTTCTTTTCATTTTGGGGTGAAGAGTGAGCCTGAGATGACTGTACATGAGATTCCCACACAAACACGCTGTTGTTGATTAAGTGAAGAAAGATTGGCTGGCCCAGACCCAATAACCCAATAATAAAAGAGAGAGAGAGAGACTGTGAGTGTGTGATGCTCTGGGGGCGTGCAAGTCTCCTGGTAATTGAAAAGTTGACCGCTGGCTGCACTGGTTTTGTGACCTCTAATTGAGAGCGAGCATTGATTTCTGAAAGAGAGAGAGAGAGAGACAGAGAGACAGAGGGAGAGAGAGACAGAGAGA
>NC_079908.1:21157193-21172741 GCF_024868665.1 Triplophysa rosa | reverse complement strand
CTTTCGTAGATGGCATTGATAATGGAAGAACTGGAGTGAATAAACCATCGACTATGATTCCATGTTCAACCAACTCATTTGCTTTTTCAACAGTTTTTAAAAAAATAACCGTGGCGTTGTTCATTCTAGCAGCAGATAAAATACACTCATGGCCCACGACTTCCCCCATGGCCAAACAGCAATCCTCCACGCTCACCGCGGACGCCACTTTCACCGCATGACGCCGCGTGAGGGAGCTTAAGGCCCGCAAGCCCGGGGCCGTCATGCTTCCCTAAAACCCGTCAGCACGCGGCCCGAAAAATCACACACGCACACAAAAACGAAAAGAAAAGAACCCAATCAGATTAGAAATCCAAAAGGGAAAAACAAAACAAAAAATATATATAGGAAAAACCGTTTATGAAAACCCACAAACAGGCGCTCTGCTCCGCACACTCGCTCCCAGCATGCACTCAGAGAGAGAGAGAGAGAGAGAGAGAGAGAGAGAGAGAGAGAGAGAGTGAGTGTGTGTCAGGATAGGGGGAGGGTGCAGAAAAGAGAAATGAAGGAGTGAGTGATTTTGTTGGTGGAGAGACTGATCAGGTGAGGGATTGGAATGGACAGATCTGCTGAAGGACCGAGAGAGAGAGAAAGGGGTGGATGGAGAAATCAGATTTGGTTTTGGGTCTTCTGTGAATATCTGGAGAATACATCAGTCGATATGTTTAGCTCTGATGTTTGGGCAAAATCTTTCTTTAAATGATCATTAAACTGGTACGACACCTGTTTTCTAGAAAGACCCTGTTCATGGTTTTCCTATGAAATACAGCTGCAGACGAGATCAGTCACACAATGTCATCCGTGACAGTTAAACACATTTTTACTTTCAACTTCTCATTATTGTAATGCTAAAAAAAGACAAAGATAAAGAATTTCACGTATTATTTGACGATACGATCAGAACACCGTGTGAATAAAAAGACGGAAATTCAATTTAGAAACTGAAATTTAAAGCTGTTAAATGTATTATTAATTTGATTAAATACCTCCCGGGATCAGATTTGTGTTATACAGTAATGCCAATTGGTGACACTTAAATATTTTAAAAGTCAAAGGACTATCTTCTTTTCTCTTTTGATTTGGGATGACAATCACCTGAAGGTTTCTTTGTGAGATGTACCTTCAGGTCAAATAGGTTTTTTTAATATCATTTACATTGAGTCATTTAGCAGACGCTTTTATCCAACGTGACTTACAGATGAGGGAAACAATGGAAGCAATTGGAACAACATAAGGACAATAAAAGAGAACTGGTCTCATATAGCCACCACAGTATACAGAGCGAAGTTAGTTTTTTGAAAGAGTAGAAAACTCAACTCAACTCAACTTTATTTATATAGCGCTTTTACAATTTTCATTGTTACAAAGCAGCTGCACATGAGACATATTGACTACAAGCAAAACAATCAAAGTTGTACCTGCAAAAACAAGAAAAGGTTGAAAACACAGAAGACAGACACACCCACACACAAAACACTCCACACACACAACACGCACCAACACACACAGACACAGAGACACACACACACACGGATGTGCACGCACACACACACAACACACACACACGTACGTACACAGACAAGTACGCACACACACACACGCTCAGTGAGAGCACACATTTAGGATAAAGGAGAGAGAAGCACAGGTCAAATATAACAGATAATAAATTCCTATATGCAATATTAATTAAGTAAAACTTTAAGATTCTAAAGCAGCCCCCCCGGTCAGGCAGATAGTGCAAAAACAGTATGCAAACGGTGGCGAGGAACCCAAAACTCTAATCGAGAAAAAAAACCTCAGGAGAACCCAGGCCCAACCAGGGGATTCCAGTTCCCCTCTGGCAAAAGCTGCTGCCTCTGCACAAGCTCCAGAGAACTTGCACAACAAGGCTGAATAAAATAAATAAACTTACTAATAAAATAAATTATAGTTTAAGATTATCATTAATAATCTAATAGCATTTGAAGTTTTGTGGTGTAGACATGTCAAGAGACCGCGTCCTTCTTTATCCAGCTCTATCATCTCAGCTCTTGTCGGGTCGCCGCTTCCCATTCTCCGCTCTACCATCAGGTCAGGCCATGAACTGCATCCTGCTCGCTGTGGTAACCTTGGAACAATGAGACAAGACTGGCTGAGAGTAGAGTACTGTTCTGTACTCTTTGATGCAACAAGTACATCAGTTGTGTTTTTGGAAAAGAGATGAAGTCAGAACGGATCGGTCAGGTGCTGACGGAAGAGATGTGTTTTCAGCTGAATGCTGGTGTTTTGTTTATTGTGCTTCAGTGTTTAGTCAATAGACGCGTCACACGGACTACAGATTCTAGTTTTACACTGAAATGAAAACATGAGAAACTACTGCATCATCTGAACTCTTGACACTCGGACGAAGAGAAAAAAAAACATTGAAATGCTTTCAACTGAGGCTGCCTCAACATTTTAACATCAGATTTGCAGCACAGTTGTTGATGTGTTTATTGTGTCATGATGTTTGATTGACAGGTGTCTGTGAATGATAAATGTGAAGTTCAACACTGAATACAGACGTTAATGAAATTAACTGTAATTGCTGTACATATCTAAACTGACCAGAGATGTGCATCTGTGTTTAGTCAAAATAAACTGATTTGTTTGAACTTGAACCCAGTTGTCCTGTATTTAGGCCAAAAGTGATGTTTATTTAATTGTTAAAAATATGGACACACGGTTTTGAATGGCTTGTGACTCGTAGAAATCGTTGTTGTGTACGTGTGGTGTTGTTTGGAGGGATTTGTGGGGCACATGTGCCCTTTTCCACTTCTGTTTTAAACATGACGTCTGCAGTTACCCCATCAACATTTGCTTTGATTGGCATCTGCCTCTCGACCGCATGTGAGTCACATCTTATCTGTCGCCCTCATCCTTCACATGAGGAATGAAAAGCCAAATGTCGCCTGATAAACAGGACCATGAACGTCTGTTACCCCGGCAACTGCGAAAGAAACCAGAATAAAGCCACTTGCCAGCATGTGTGCAATGTTTTTCCCAGAAAAACTAGTTGTAAACAAAACTTGTGTACTTAAAGTTGACTACTGTTACACTAAAAAATACACTTTTATGAACTAATACCTTCTACTTGAAAAATATGCTTGATCTTCGCAGTTAAATTTACTGTAATAAAACGAACTTGTATAGACGGTTTCCAAGTGACGACATAATCGAACGTTACTGCGCATGCGCGGGTTCGTGGACAGTCATTAGAGGGAACTCCGCCCAAAAATGAAAACGTTGCCATTAATTACACACCCTCAAGTAGTTTAACATCCCTAGGACATCCGTTTCCCCCCAGAACGCAATTAAGGTCGTTTAGGAAGCTTTCTGACCAAATTTCAAAGCGCTGAAAGTGCGTAAAGACATCGTAAAATAGTCCACGCGACTCCGGTGGTTCAGTATTAATTAATATAATGCGACGAGGATACTTTTTGTGCGCAAACAAACAAAACTAACGATTAAGGAAACTTCCTGATTTGAGTGTTAGTTTCCAGCGCGCGTTCCCGAGAGCCACGCGACAGTGCATCCGGTGTCAGCATCGCTCAACGTGTGATTGGTTGCGTTGCAATCTATGGAGGAGTCAGAAAGCTTCCAAAACGACCTTAATTTGCGTTCTGGGGAAAAACGGATATAGGGATGTTAAACTTGAGGGTGAGTAACTAATGGCAGAATTTTCATTTTTGGGCGGAGTTCCCCTTAAACTTCTGGTACACATTCACAAACAATGGAGTGCCTGTAGATTATTTCTGATAACAATCAAAATAAACCGAGAAGAACGTTACTTTGCTGAACTTGTCTCTTCAATATATAGACTGCGATACCAAGCTCACCCGCTAGATGTCAATGTCCCCTACGGGTTCTTTAAATACGACCGAACTACAGAACCCATTCAACAATTTGTTTATTTAATAAAATGATCATACAACAAAATTCAACAAATCGTCTGTTTAATAAAATTGTTATACAATAAAACAATAATATAAATTAATATTAACATAAATAAAATAAAATATAGTTATAGTTATATTATTAGACACTAGCCGGAAGTGAACTGTGGGTCGAGCGCGAGCGTCCGATGAAAAGATCTATATTTATTTTTTTGTAAATATATTTCTAGAAAGAGAACTCATGGATGTAAATGAAGACAAACAGCAGGTTTTGTCTTGGATCAAGGTGATTTATTGAAGAGCATGAGAGCACAGCTGCACTACCATCAGATGATAGTGAAGAAAAACACAAGAGCGAACAAACTCAGAAAAAAACACATGACACAGAAACACTAATGTCACGATCCAGTGTACCGCCGTAAAAACTCACGTACAAACACACAAACAGAATGAGCTGAGATGTTCGATTGCTCAGGACAGCGACAACTTTCAACATTCAAAAATAAATTTTAATAATGAAACATTCAACAATGTGGTTGAATTAAAATGGTCTCCGTTTTTTCATTGATGTTTTTTATTCAAACAGATTTTAATATTGCACAGATGAGAGGCTGAAATAATCCCACTTGACTGTAAGAAGGTTTATACACTGACATGATGGATGAAATTATGGTGTGAATTTGTTTCTGGTTTCATCTGTGAGATTTTTACTTGAAATCGAAAACATTCCAAATGAAATGATATACAGCATTGCAGCTTTTTTTGTAATATTAGGCTTCAAGTTTAAAGTTGTACACGATAATGAGTTCAAATGTATAATCTGGTATTTGACCTTCTGTCAGTAAAATATCTTCTTTCATTTGGAACGTGTCAAATCAAATGCTATAAACTTTGAAACCCATGTGTCTTCACACTCCTATTTGTGTTGATGTTCATTAGATTCAAGCAAATTTGAACACACATTCATTCAAATATTGTCCTACAGATACATATAAACTACAGCGGACATGTGAACTGGACAGTAAATACATTCTTTGGTTGAATCTTTGGAAAATTTCACCTTGGTGATACTTTAGATGTATCGTAGCTTGGATTTTAACACTGAAAGTTGTTTCCTTTCCTCAAAAATAAAACAAAGTAAAGCATACAGTTACATCACAGGACAGATTTTATTGTTGCGATTCATGAAAGCAAAAAGTTCAAGAATAAAATCACATGTTCTCTTTATTTACGGTCAAACATGTTGTGGAAGAACATGAATGTTTGTTCGATTATGAATGCACAACTAAAATTTTGATTCCAACATCAATAATCCTTTTAAACACGAATATGATTCAACAAATCAACAATTGAACAAAATGTCAATGAAAATGAAATTAAAACGATGCATTTCGTAAAAAAATAGATGTTTGGAATACAATCTATAACTTGTCACTGGGTCAAAACTTTACATCCACTTCTTTGGAAAGACCTCAGTTGGTTGACTTCATTTAAAATCACACGACTCCAGACGTCTTTCATTAAGAACCTTAATGTTTTGGATCCTGATGTTCCATAATACGTTTGTATAATCTATGCGGTTAGTTGTCAAATAAAGGTTGTTTAGATTGTCTGTTAGATTTCATCCTGTGGCAGGACTGTAAATGAAAACTAGAAACCACCAAGATTGTTTTGTGTTACCCCATTTACATGACCAGTCCAAATTAGGTGCGAATTTTGAATCCAGTGTCCAAACAAATCAGGAAAAAGGTACATTTGTATAGAATCATATCAGTTTGATTCAGTTTTACTTGGGTTGATTTCATTCACTTCCACTAATTTATACAGTACACAACAAAAAAACTGCATAAACCCATTTGATCGGCGTTTCTGTACACATCTGAGCAGGAATGACATCAGGCCAACATGCAAAAATGAGATGATCCTGAACTGAAAGCTATTGAAAGACAATGCATTACACCACGAGCAAGAAAAGTTGCAGACGCTCATGCACAAATCAAAATGGCGGATGCTGGAATTCTGCATTTCCACGCACGTGACGAGAAAGAAAGACAAACAGATGGTGTAAATGAAATCGATGTGAACTGTACAACAGACGTGATGCTTATTTCTTTGGAAGTATGAACATTGTAAACCTCAGGCTCATTCAAACAACCAATCTAACAATAACAGCCGCGTGAAGAACATGAGCCGTCCATCATTAAAAAAAAGAGAAAAGAACGAATCAGCATTTCATGAACAAAAAATCTTGCACCACAAACAAGTGTGAAAGTTGTCACACGAAGAGAGAAAAAGACTAGCATTGTGTTTTTGGTAAGCGAACCTCAGCTATTACAAAAATCACAACTTAACATGTATAAAGCTTTTTTTTCTTGGTTTAAGTCACAGTTACTAAAAATAAGAGTACGTGAATAATTTAATACATACGCTATAATATCAATACCCTAACACTATATTCTATGAGGTATATCCGAGAAAAAATTTGGTAAGAAAAGCGCGGTCTGCGCGTCGACATGCCTCAGGCGTTTTATTTAAAGCTTTGCGACCATTCGAGAGAGAGAGAGAGACAGAAGTGTAAGAAAGCCTTTGGTATATTTCGTATGTGTTCTTTGCACGATTGCAGTGCAAAGCACCATAACGTCCTGTCGCTGAGGTAAAAACACAAGATTCAGAGGTCAAAACTTCGCTTTGGTTAAAGCAAGGCACTCATCCAACAATATCTCATACTTTGCAACAAAAGCGTTCTCTGGAAGAAAGAAATATTACTCGCGACAGAAACGCATTAAAATACTGACCTAATCGATCACGTGACATTTCATAAAACATTCAGATCACATAAGATGTGTGATCTGCATCAGTTTGGATTCATCTGCCGTGTTTTTCTTCAAGTCTGGTCCGGTGTCAAACTTTGTTCTTTGGTTTTATAGTCTGTCGTGCACAGAAACATCAACACAGGTTTTATTTACTTTATTACACGGCTCGTTGGAACGCTTGATTCTGATTGGCCAGTCGTGACATTTGCAGGTCCGTTATTCCCAGATAACAACCTCTCAAAACTAATAACACACGCTAACCTGGAATGCAGCAAATCATTTTGACAGGTTTTTTTGACAAATTAAATCTCAATATGTCTTTTAATAATATATATGACATTATATTTATAAATGTTTAAACCATATTGCCTGTTCGTGACATTTGAACGTCATTTCTTACCTTAAAACCGAAAGTAAACGGCTTTTCCTCGCGGAAGGTCTGCATTCGGTAAAAATGTCAAATTCACATTTCATGTCCAGTTGTTTTCTCATGTGGCGTGTAATAATCTGGATAATGTACAAGCAGCTGGCTGTTATGGCGAAATAATCCCCTTCAGTGAGACACAAGACCCTCCGCTTCACGTCCTGATCACACTGTCGGGGATTATTTCTGCCATAACAACCGGCTGCCTGGACATTAGCCCTCACATAAAGGAGGTTTATATGAGAAGAGTAAAAACAGTACGGGCGATGCTTTAAGAATCGAGATGGCGGCTTTGCTGGTGTCTGATCATCAGTAAAGTTTCTCTGAAACTAAACCGCGGACGATAAACATCTTGGAAAATACTGTAGTTTACTTTAGTGTTTACTGTGGTTAATATAACGCTTGTGTAATTGTAGTATTTGATTACAGTGAATTGATCAATTGTAGTAAATACTGTAGTGTACTTTAATATTTACTATGGTACGGTTCAAAACACTTTTACTACAATATACTGTAATACTATACTGTAAGTATTTTTTGTATACAATGCTAGCATTTGTTCCGCAGGTGTTTGATGAGGAACTGTTTAACATTAACTCGCACACCTCATCTTCATGAACACTGCGTTTTTGTGTGGTAACCGTTCAACTTTGACCAGAACAAACACGAGAAGCATTCAGGTTATTTGCATCCATTCCAGTGTCCTTTTGGACCGGGTTGGGGGCGATGTTAATGTTTCTGTGCCAGACGAGACGGATGTTTGTTTGTGGGTGTTTTTGCATCTGGGTCTTTTACATTCTGACCAGCGAGAGGTGATGGGAACTATACGCAACACTACATGTGAAGGGACAGAGAGAAAGAGGGAAAACAGTGGAATATCAAAATATCTAAAGCATGGCGTCCGGCGCAGACCGCACTCTAGAAAAAGAAATCTTTGGTATCTTTGGTTTCATCAACACGATTAAAATTACAAATGGAAAATTCAGTGAGGTAGCCTCTGTGGTTCTCACTATAGAGATAGAAAGACTTTTTTTACACACACACAAGTCAGTCTTGGAAGCAGCTTCTTCTAGTTTTTTAAGGGATTTCTCTACGTCCTTCTACGAGTGAAGCAAAGAGAAGAGACACCCTCGGCGGGTTTGATCTTTGGTGCGTTCTGCGTTGATCTCTGTTAACGTGTGGCCTCGTACCATCTGCCATCATATCGTAAAGCCCTGATGCAGTCGTATCAAACAACAGATCGTTATCATTCGACAAACAAAACAAATCAACAAAACGACAAACGATTTCTTAATTCAAACTAAAACCTGACAGCTAGCACACAGAATGATTCTTTCTAAGAAAAATTAAACACCCCATTTGTGTCGCTTTTTAAAGTAAAGCTAACTAATAAATTAACCTCTTGCATCTTTGATGCGCTAATAGTCATAAATAGTCATTGCAAACAATTACATCTAATTAAATAACATTAAATAACAATTACGCTGGAAAGAAAACAACTCGGCATCCGGTCGCAAATAAATAAGTCCGACGACGATGCAAAGACAAATAAAACGTAAACTTTGGCAAGCTATTCAAGGGATTCTGGGAATGTTTTGGCAATTTAAATGAGGCAGAATTATAACAAATATAAATTACATAAATAAAATCACATATTGCGAAACCTGGGAAAGACAAAACGTAAGTACTAAGACAAGCGAAGAGAAGAGAAGCTCATTGGCCCGTGTTTCTTAAGACCTGACTCTGTATCAGTAAGCAGACGAAAGCTCCAGAACGACCTCGAGCGCTGGAGAATCTTTGGACTAGAAGCTCTAAAGAGAGCGAGAGAGAGAACGAAGGATAAAGCTATTGGACCTACAGTCTGCAGTTGACGTTTGGCAGATTATTGGCTTTTCAGGTGGAATACGGTGAGGCGTGGTGCCTTCCAAGCCCGCGGCATCTCTCAAACATGGGAGGTCCAGAAACAGAGGTTTATCGTGAGATGACGGTGAGATTGCATGTGCTCTAAGGTGTTTATCTTTGGTCTGCCCGTCAGGCGGAGTTACACCTTAAGTTTGATAGCAGTGACGTGATGGAGAACCGAGGTATAGTCAAAGAGCTGAACCCTTGACGTCCCATGTTTGGAGAGAGCCGACCCCCCCACCACATCACATCACTGGACCTGTTAGAGGACAGGCGGGAGGAACATTCTGAATCTTTGGTTTTGTAGCTGACGAGGTTAAGTTTAGTCCGTTTCGCTTGACAAAAAAAAAACTGCATAGGCACACATTAAAGACAATCTTCAGCTTTGTTCGAGAGACGCATCGATTCCGCCGCCCGTTGCCGTTTTCAAACCCTTTCCATCCCCTTCTGCTTCCGCTGTCCCACCCGTGCGGATGCAACAAAGACGTTTGTCGTTTTGTCGTCTTTGTTTGTTCGTTGTTCAGTTTTTTTTTTTGGTTGTTCCTTTGTTGTCCTTTGAACATGTGTTGTTTGCAGAACAGTAGGTGCAGAAAAAGTTTCTTTGGTGTCGATTTGTCAATAAATAGAAAAAGTCTTTAGTGTCCGTTTCGAGTGATCCGAAAAGCCTTTGGCCCTCATGTGGACTCGGCGAGAGAGAAGTGCTTACTGGCTTTGGTTGAATAACAAATGAAATATGGGTGCGAAAGTGGAAAATGGATGCTCTGACTAAACACCGTCTTTCCTGACTTCCCATGAGTCTTTGCAGAGTAAGGATGGCAGGCATTGATGTTGAGATTGTACTCTTGTAAAGGCCCTGATAAGCAATGCCTGCGTTTGGTTTATTAGCGGAACACAGATGTGTGTGTGTGTGAGATGAATGTTCTTCAGTTCAGTATCGTACAAATATCATCCTGAGTTATTTTGTGAAGACTGAAGAACATCAGTGTGGTCCAGCCGCTGTTCTATTGCGAATTGAATGTGCTTCAGGATTGTGCTCACAAACCTGGCCGCTCCGTACATTTATTGAAGTGTGAGATTACCGTCTTTTGTGCTTTTGCTGTTTTTACTAGCGTACAGAGATAAAAGCGCACCGGCGACGCAGTGCTGACTTAACCCTTCACATGCTTTCCTGAAGTTTCTAATTTAACTTGAAGCTTTGAGCGGTTTCTCAACACACAGTTTGAACGATGAAGTGTGGGTGAAATGTAAACCGTGCCAAACCCTTGCGGTATTCACTTCGCTTCGGAACGGAAACGTCTTTGAGTGATTTAGATGCAAACAGTCATTTTGGATCATTTTTGGTTTGAGTAACAAATCATTTTTGCGTAAAGAAGAGAACGTGAGGTACCTCAGGGTTATCGGGCAGGCAGTGTTTTTTGGATTAACGTTCTTGGGTCAACATCAGCCAGTAAGCAGTTTCTCTCTCTCTCCCCAGAGCGGCGGACCCCCCCGCGCTCCGCCTCCCTCCCTCCCTCCCCCCGTCCCCCCCGGATCACGCTTTGGTACAAGTGCTGGAGGTGGACGTGTTCCCTGGACATCCCTCATCCAGCCATTTGTCTAGGCTGCGTCTGCGGGCGTTCATGAAGAAGTTGCTAACAGTGCTGTGTTCAAGGCCCAGCTGCTGCGAGATGGTCAGTTGCATTTCTTTGGACGGACGTTTGTTTTCTTTAAAGATGGCCAGAAGTGTTCTCCGCTGCAGGTCGGTGAAGACCAGCCGCGATTTCTTTGGTGTATTGCTTCTGTCTTTGCTGGGATCCTGCTCCTTTCGTTTGCACGCTTCAGAGGTTCCGTTTGTTAGAAAGGAAACACAAACAGAGAAATCACGTTATTGTCACACATCGACACGTGTTTTTTATTTAGAGCTACCTACAAATGAGTCAAAATCTTTTATCACCAGAGATCTCAACACATGGTCATCTGGTGATTATCATATTTATATGATATTATGCCAAATATGCATAGTAGTATTAAATTCAGAATAGCATAATATGTTCTTTGTACTTTTGATAGATGCTGCATATACTAGGGCTGTGCAATATTAAAGAAAAATGCGATAAGCGATAGCATGCTAAATAATGCGATATTCAATACGATATTTCTTTTTCTAAAATCAATTTCAATTGTTTTAAAATATATTGAAAAACATCATACAGCCAATAGGGCTGCACGATATTAAAGAAAAATGTCATATACAATAATTGGCTAAATAATGCGATGTGCGATAGAATAATGGTTCAAGTTTGTAAAATATATATTTAAAAACTGAAAATTATATAACCAACATACAGTACATATTTGACATTATTTCTGATTATTGATCATCTTCCACACATCTGCAACAACCTAAAACTTCGCAAGATGTAAACAATGGTCCAGAAGCACTTCTGCTTTCAGTTTTATTCATTTATTTAAATCTCACATATACAGTATATAAACTAAGATATTCGTTTAACATTTGATTCGGTTAAAAATGGTTCAACCATTGTGAGTGTTAAAAACTGAAAAAGGAAGTTCTCATTGACCAGCATTGGATAAGCGTTGTTTACGCCATCCAAAGTGGTCTATACGTAACTTATTTAATTTTTTAAATAATCCAGTTATTGCAAAATATTGCGATATGCACGTTTGCAATATATCGATATATTGCGCGGCCCTAATATATATCGTTGACAGTTTGCAAATCTGTGCTATAAACTCCTTTAGAAATGCATGTAATCAATAACTAATTAAATGTTTTTCAATCAATTTATACTTTGTATCTATATATGAATGTATAACTATAGAGACTGTCAGACACACAGATGTGCAGAATGCCTTTAATGCCAACCTAAAACATCTTAAAAGAAATGTTAATGTTATAATAGTTATTACATTTGATTTTGACACCATGAAAATCATGAATGCCTGAAGAGGTCGCAAACATTCATTGCGGGGAAAATGCCATTCATAAGACACAAATCTACACAAAAGATTTACATGCAATGCTAATTTTATCTTGAACACTGACAGATTTTTTTCCTAGCAGTGTGTGTGTGTTTATGTCAGGATTTGATTGGGACCCATTAGGATGGTGAAGGTCTGATCCACCTACCAGTGGGACCAACCACTTGATTATAAATCAATGTATAAATGATATGTATTTAAAAGATGTAAACATGCAGAAGGTTTGTGTGATGATTTGGTTTATGGGACATACAGTAATATACAGTATGAACAGTATAAATACCATTATGTCTATGCAAAGTCCCCAAACACAGTGTGCTGTGTTCACACCCTGATAATGAGTCTTACTTTCTCTTTCTCTTACTTTCCACACGCACGCACGCACGCAGCGCAGACCCATTTGTCATAAAATTAAGAGGGCAGCATGCCAAGTGTACAAGAAAACGCAAGTCTAGCACTCGGCTCAGAAGAAGTTGCTGAGCGTTGCATCTAGACGTCCTGCGTGTAAAAACGATAACACCCCCATCACAGTGCGCTTCAGCTAAATATTTCATAAAGACAAATGCACAGCAATATTTCTACACTTTGCATGTATAATTCATACAGTAACACACAGCCACTGGAAAAAGAGGAGGGTGTTTATGAAACACGCACACACACACACACACACACACACACACACACACACACACACACACACACACACACACACACACACACACACACACACGATCGACACACGGATGCAGAGGTTTAAATAAATAGGTTTTGATGATGAAGTTTACAGGTGCATTTCTATTAAAAATCACCGATGTCAACAGTAGATGGCGCTGTTCCTCCATCATTTACCAGAGTAACCTGAGCAGTACACTCCATTCTACTCCAACCCTCCATTACTGACACTTCTCACAATATTTACTGTTTAATGAACAAAAAACACGCTGAAATCTGTGTAGTTCACCAAAATGAACACGTTATGATTATTAAATGTCGTTGTTGTGTATAATGGGAAATACTGATTAAATATTGAGACCGCAAGATTTACCCAAATCTGATCATCATGATGATATTTTGAATCTAGAGATTCCTGCGAATGGATTTTAATGTTACATTTAGACTATTTTATATAAAGTGACTTACAAAGGTGGAAAACGCTTTTTTTTCGTAATAAGAAATCTGCCAACTGGGTAAATTTACCTTAAAATATATACTGTATATATATTTTGCTGTATTCCTTCAGGATTTACTGATTCATTTTTCAGTTCTGCTTTTCAAAAAAACCGGTGTTTGCAATCTCTCATGTGATTAAACCTGTACGTGAGTCTTTCTTCGGTGGAACACAAAAGAAGATATTTTGAGAAATGTCTCAGTTGTTTTGTGTTCCTACAACGGAAGTCAAAGGAGTTCTTGTGTTGTTTGGTTATCAACATACTTCAAAGTATCTTCTTTTGTGTTCTGACGAAGAAAGAAACTCATACAGGTTGGACATGACGTGAGGATGAATAAACGATGAAAGAATTCTCGTTTTTTGCTGACCTACAGTACACAGATGACATGAAGCAGCTGTGCTTGTTCTTTTGCCGTTTCTAATAAAATAACAGAATCAATGTTTACTTCCTCACTCAAACCCTTTTTACGAGCCCCTGATGGAGTTCAGCGGTGTTCTGGACAAAAGCTCCAGACTTTCCCCGTCAAACACACACACACACACACACACTCACAATGAGACTCAATCTGGTGCGTCAATGAACGGCATGCTACAGCGACTCCATCACGAGCAGCTCTCATGGCGCTTTACAGTGCGATCAAAAAAGCAATTATATTATTCAAAGGGCTTTACCATTTCCACAGTGAGATGGGGAGGGGGTCAACTTTGGGCTTTTCTAAAAGCGGTCGAGTGAAATCAATGTGATCAATACGTCAGGTTTCCCTGGCTTTCATCAGACGGGTTAGAGTCGCTCTTACGCACAACTGCTTTTTCTTCCTGACTGACAAACGTAAATCAATGTGTGTGTAAGACAGCATCCAGCAGGCCGACCCAAACCGCACCGCCGTCGGCCTGCTCATATCTGAACATGACGTATGACATCGATCAGATTCAGCCTGTATTGAGTATCAGATCCTGCGTGTCTCATCACATCACTTCTGTTGGAATTTTATTTGTGTAAATCACCCAACCAAAAATAAAATCACATCACTTTTGTTTCTTAGATGTAGTAACTGAGCTCACATCATCAGAAATGTTTAGTATGTGAGCCATGAATTTATCAAAACAAACAATCAATAAAACAGTACAACCACAGAAATGATTCAATCACAAAAAACAACATAAATAAAACAAGGAGCGATTAATTAATTAATCCAATTAATTAATCTGCTTGAGATTTCCTTTCTGACATTTCTGACAATAAATAAACTTACTGCAAAATATATAAGATGTACACTTTTAAAAATGTTAAAGGTTCTGCACAATGCAATAGAAGAAACATATTTTCTCTATTTTCCATAAGGGGCCTTTCTGTTCAAATGGTTCTTTATAGTGGAATATTTTTTTTGTCTTTCTCTAAAAGGTTCTGCGGAGAACCACAACTGGTTCCTCTTTGACGATGCTGCGAAGCATCCTTTATTTTTTGTGTAACTGTGACTTTAACATTTTTCTTCTTCTCACGGCTGTACAGAAGTCATCAGATGAATATGAGAAAAGGTGAGAGATTCTGAGGAACAGTAGGCGGGCGAGGGGGAGGTCGACATCAGATCAATATTTCACCGCAAAACACGATCAGTAACGCTGTTTTCACTTGTTCTGTGAAACCCTCGTAACAGATGAGACGGAATCACTCTTTTTTTAATTTGAGATGTGTTTTCTACTGTCACGCCTCACGCCAGCGCTCACTCTTAACACACGGCACTGAAAAGCTTCTAGCCAACCATTGACTGCTATCTCATCACAATATCAACCATTTTCTAAGCACCCGCTCTTAGTGTGTGTGTGTGTGTGTGTGTGTGTGTGTGTGTGTGTGTGTGATGGTGTGTACTGGTTTAGCTATATTTGTGAGGGCCAAATGTCCTCAGTACCACAGTGAAATACGTGTGAACCCACTTGTGAGGACATTTTACTGGTACTCGCTCAAATAGTGTTTTTCTTTAAATGTAATAGTGCACATCTTTGTGTGATTATTAGGTTAAGGGTCAGGGTTAGGGATAGGGGATAGAATATATCATAAGCCTGATATAAAATCAATGGAAGTCTATGTAATGTCCTCACTAGTATACTCAAACAAACCTGCGTGTGTGTGCGTGTTAAAGTGAAAAGATGTGCTAAATGCATTATGCTATAGTCTTACACTTAGCTGTGTCATTCTGTGCATGTGCAGATATTCTTAATGTGGAGGTACACATGGTGGAGAAAGAGAGAGAGAGAGAGAGAGAGAGAGAGAGAGAGAGAGAGAGAGAGAGAGAGAGAGAGAGAGAGAG
>NC_079908.1:21118264-21156137 GCF_024868665.1 Triplophysa rosa | reverse complement strand
GAGAGAGAGAGAGAGAGAGAGAGAGAGAGAGAGAGAGAGACAGAGAGAGAGAGAGAGAGAGAGAGAGATCATCTTGCACTGGTGGTTGATGTCAGCTCGGGTTTGTTTGCTGTGGCAGAATGAAATACAGCGTCCCAAGAAAGTAAAGGAATGTTTTGGGTCCAATACAAGAAAAACTCTTTCATGTGCTTTACTGTACCTGCCATCTCATATCTTACAATATGCTGTTTCATCTTTATAACAATTTGACATGAAAAAATTAACTGTTAAATGGCATATTATGGGAGAAAAAGAGTCATACATGTCACAAATGTTTGAGAAGAGACGTGTCAAACTGAGCTCAGATTCGTCTCGTCTGCAATCAAACATCAATATTATTGAAGATCTCAATATCAACTCGAACATTTCTCATCACGTTTACTCAAATCCAGATTATTTCACCTTTACGATCGTCATTCATTTACACCTCCAGACTAAACTATGAAAGAGCAACATCTGAGAAATATTTTTTTTCTCTGGGCTAGAACAATAAAATGCCTGAATGTCATGGAAAAAAAATTAGAAAATGAGTTCAAAACAAGTCAAGTGTTTGTGTTGTCAAGATGATTTTTACATTTTAACTATAAACATGATCCTGTCATTTTGAACACTTCATCTGTGCTTATATCATTTCAAACCAAACAAACAGAAAACCAAAAAGAAATGCTTTTCTTAAAATAATCTTCTGCTACTTTTCTTATAATGATAAAAACACTTGATGTAATACCATACAATGACATTAAGACGATCAAGGCCACAATTTCACTTCACCTCTACAATAACAAATAAAGACAAAAACAGAAGGTCTGCTAAAATAAAGTCAACGTGAGCATGCGAGCGGCTGTCCGGAGAGGTGAGAGTTCATCTGGATCTGACATGATGACATTAGGGGTTCAAAGGTTTGTTTCCAGACAGAAACATCAGCACACTGATAGAGCCAATCAGAACACAGACAAACTGAGTGTTGAAACAATGCTGATGAGGTAACCTTCCCACAACATCAGTAAACCATCCAATCAGCTTCGCAAACAAACACGGAGTGCTTACAAATGCACAAAAGTGAGGGATAAACAAGACGGAGCGATCGCTTGATGCACTTAAACGCTTTTGTTTGACGCTGATCTGCATGAACCTCGCTTGCCTACGAACATCATCATAGAAAACCTGATGACATCATGCATTCAAGAAATAATTCACTCAAACACACAACGACTGTTAGTGTTTACTCACTCTTAAATTATTCCAAACATACGTATATTGTGTTCGTGTTTTGGAGGGATGTGTATGACCTTATTGTCGTTTTTTGTGCCTTGTTCTTGACGATATAAAGAACACACACCAAAAAAAAGCAAAAACACCGATGAGATCTCGTTAATGTGTTGATCGTTTCTCCTAGATTCAATGGAAACGTTTGTTTAAGTCTCTGTCTTCTGAGAAGAAGAATCAGACGACATATGAATACGAACTCGAACGTTTCCCATCAAACTGACTCAAGTACAGATTATTTGACCTCTACAAACTACATTCATATACATCTGAAGTGGATACTTAAATGAAACACAACTGAGAAGTCAACTGTAAATAAGGCTGTGATGTGTTACGTCAAATGTTATCTCCTCTCGTCCTCTGGAAGGCAAACATGGACCTCTCTCTCTTTCCTCATAGCTGAAGTTTAAAGTTGCCAATTCCTTTCAGCAAACAGAGTCCTGTCACAACCACTCTCGCGCTGAACTGCTCAACTTCACAAATGTCACCGGACGGACCGAAGCGCTCCGTTTGCAAACAGTTGATTATTTATAAAGCTTGTGAACGCTTTGTGCATTACTGTGTGTTGATTTAGGCAAAAGTTGCTTTGGCTAAAAACTGACGGAATCCAAACATCTCATTTTTAGCCGCAGTTTCTCCTGATGTTGGTGTTGCTGCGATCATTTACTGTAGATGATGAAACGATTCATTAGATGAATTCACAGAAGTTGTTTGGGTTGTGTGTTACATCATGTCACCATTGGCAGCAAGGGTGAATCCACCTGACACCGTGTGCTCTCGCACGAGTTCAACTTTAACACGCACAACACACACGTTTAATTACTGTATATCGATTTACTTCAGATATCAGAAACAAAAATCTCATCTCCATAGATTCCCCTCTCGTCTGATAAAAACATGTTTTTCGGTTGGTTTACTGATGCCGACGGCAGTTTCGTGATGCCGGGAGAGCAAAAACTTTGCCCTTTGCTCGAGATGAAGTGTGCTGACAGCAAACCCCCAAATCACAAGACATTCGGAGCCAACACAGATAACCCTATCACTAGAGAAAAACAACCCTTCACTGCTGTTGACATCTGAAGCGAAACACAGACATCTATCTACAGATGTTTCTCTTGAGATTACACCCGCAGAGAAATGAAAAGAGAGTCTGGAGGTGTAAATGAACGTCGATCTGGATTTGAGTAAATGTGATGAGAAATGTTGAGATCTTCATTAATATTGACGTTTGATTGCAGACGAGACGAATCTGAGCTCAGTTTGACACATCTCTTCTCAAAGATTTCTATGCGTTAAAAGCTGTGAAATCCAATAACTGTTATTTTCTTTGAAACCAATATTTTGATAAATATCTAATATTGATCTGAACAGTCTATTAAACTCTGAAATGCATCATTTGATCAATAATAACAGTGCATTTTTGTATAATTTAGTGTTCGAGCACTTTTGTCATGTAGATTCAGAATAGTGCCGGTTTTCTCCCGCTTGTCTTAATCATATTTCTGAGATGATTTCAGTCTCTTCTGGTGTGTTATTGGGTTAAGAGAATCTCATCACTAAAAGGTTCCTCAAAGCCATTAGAATGATCAAGCTCTGTCCTCTCCGGCGCTGCGCAGCGTCTCAAGGTCACCGGCCGCCTCTCTTTCCACACACGGCTAAGAGAGATTCCCTGAAATTCACCTGAAAACATCTGCGCTTGGTTGTCCAAGGGTTTGAATTCTCCTCTGAAACAGCCCGGCTCAGAATAGATCAGCAGGAGTCAGTCGGGTGCTGGGAACGTTCCTCCAGCGTCAGCTTTACTGGAACAAGTCCGGATCGGGTTCCAGATCAATGCGCATCGGGTGCACACGTTTATGTTATTGTTGCCAGCATTAATGCCCTTTTAATCTTTAAGAGATTACCCGCATCGATCCGCCGCCGTTCGGCAACACATATTTGTTTGAGAAAGTGACATAACACGCGTAACGCATCGCACGCGTTGCTGGACGACAGAACGGAAATACCCATCAGCTGTGAGGTGCTGAGTTAGCTGCACCACCAATAGTCATATTGTTCCTTTTTGTTCCTTTTTGTTCCTTTCAGCTCTTTGAAAATCTAAATGTCTTTACAGCACATGGTCCTGACTGCTGAAGAACACCAGGTGACATAACAAATACTGAGATGCTCTTAATTGATGTGAAATGTGTCTATTTCTTTTCTCCTTACATTGTAAAGCTGATTATATAATCTGTGAGGAAAATGCGTTCATTTAGAAAAAAAAGCGTCATTTGTGATGTTTGGACGGTTATAGTTCATATTTTTGCTTGACTGCCCTGCCCTAATTTAAACCGAAACCGCGGCCTTGACAGCCCGAATCCAGAAAGAGGCGGCCTGTCAGCGTGGTTCAGAGGTATATTTATTGATCTTATTTAGGGTCTGGACACACGAGTCCCCTGCACCGGCCTGTTTTTCAATCAGTCCCTCACTCGTATAACAGCTCTTGTCCCTTTTGATCATTTCCTTAATAAAGTTGTTTGTCCGCACCGGACAGCAGTGATTGCTTGTGCGCCGTGACTCCAATGAGGTCCAGTCAAACGTCACCTTTCATTTGACTAAATGAATAGCACAAAGACAAGCTTGTTTTCTTCTGGAATATCAGGTGCTGCGCTTTCTAAACACAGCCATCATTTCAGATGGCATTTACTAATATTATAAAATGCTTCATTTTTTAGCCATTTATTTTCTCAAATAGAAAATCTGTCATCATTTATTCACTCTCATGTGGTTTCTTCAGTGGGACACAACAGAAGATATTGTGAGAAATGTCTCGGTGGTTTTGTGTTCATATAATGGAAGTCTATGAGGGTCAGTGTTGTTTGATAATAAACATTCTTAAAAATATCTTCTTTTGTGTTCTGCAGAGGAAAGAATTTATATAGGTTTGACATGACATGAGGTTGAATAAATGATAAAGGACTTTTCATTTTTAGGTGAACTGTCCCTTTAAGAGAAGTTTTTGTTTTTTTCACGCATAAGTATACAGTCGGGTTCAAAAGTCACTAAACATGTTTTGCATTCTTTTCTAATATAAAACAATTGTATTAAAAGTTCATTATCGGCATGAAAATTGAAAGAAAAAAGATGTCTTTTTTTACGGCTAATAATAGCATGTGTTTTAGTTCCCGGAAGAAAATGTCATTGCTCAGATGTTGCTCTATTAAAGGTTTCTCAGATGTCTCAGAGGAGAAGTAAAAAATAGGAGTAAAATAATTTGACTCCACAGATTTGTGAGTGTTCTCGATTTGAAAGCGTTTTAAAGAGCATCTTGTGAAAGAAAGAAAATCTGATCAATAAGAGGCATCATAGTGACTGTGACATTACATGTAAATAAATCCCATATTCCAGTGACCTAGAAATAGTGCAGAAATATTTTTTCTCTGGCACCATATTCCTTTGTTGCTCTTCGAATGAACATGAAATGAAATTCTAATAAGCGTTGTTTCATGATCGTAATGGCCACATTATCTTTGCTGAATTTACAGTATACGGTCAGTCCGCTTTCATACACTGATGTGCACGTATTGCTTGACATTACACATTCTATGACTCTTATAAGATATGGCAGCAAATGACGTCAATACAGCAATGACAAAATTCTTCCGTCTAGTTCAAACCATGATGTCATTCATGATGGTATGATGTCATAATGTGCAGTTGCTCTATCTTTTATGTCGGGTTTCTCTCTTTGAAAACGCTGGCAAAGGCTTGAACAAAAGCCAGGTGCTGGGCCGCACATCTCTGCCTGTTTAACCCAAGACAAGGTGACGTTTTGCGCGTCGAGCTGAGGGTCACGCAGAGATTTCTATCAATAATTCATGGAGTCGCTGCGGCCTCTGTTCTTCTTTTCAATTCCCCTGCAGATCACATAATACCCCCCCAACCCAAAGCCATCTGTGAGACTGGAACCCTGCAGGGACACCGCATTAAAGCTCCTACAGCACCATCTCTAAACGTCCACTGAGCTTCTGCACCGACGCTGCTAAAAATACTCCAAATATCCCTATCATATCCACATGAATTTCTTTACGAAGTAAACACGTCTATCATCTTAAAGCACTGCTGGTTGCCTCTTACACAACATTTTATGAACGGGATGTATTGAGCATATGTTGGTAGATCATCAATGACATTCACAAAACAATGTTTTGGTACGTGACGAGCAAAATCATTTACACTTTGCAGAATCCACAACATAAAATCTACTTTTCTCTAATTTCTCTATTTCACCTTTTCTAAATGCAAATCTTCTTCATGCAAATTAAAATTGTTATACGAATACAGTTTGGATGGTTTTGTATAGAAGGATAATATCCAATAGTATTTACACATATACATTCAATAAATAGCCTATAAATAAACCAGCTGATGTGTTAACGCATAGATTTCATGCTAGGCGTTTTGTTGGCCGACGCGCACGAGACATCAGTGCTGTCCATTATTTCAGTGAACAATTGTGCATCAACCTACAAATTAAAAATCGATGCGCACCAAGCTTTTATTTTAATGCACTGATAGGATCCTATTCAACAAAGCGACACAGTTTCTGACACCTATAAACACTCGACGCAACGACAGCAGATCCAAACCGAGCCCATGTGTTAAAGGTAAATTCAGACCCTGCGTTTTCTTCAGCTGAACAAAGGAAAAAAGAGCCTGCGCTAACCATCGCTAGAGGGGGCAACACGCGTGTTGTAGAGGGGCAGGAGGGCAGTTTGATGGGGAACAACAGTCATTACCGACACATCCCTATTCAGCGCCTTTCTTTAACACACACACACAACAAAACTCCTCTTCCATTGCATTCCACACGACATGTCAGCTTAAATCATAGCGAAAAAAATTAAAGCAAAGCCTATCACCGTGTGTGATGGTAACAATAGCTGCACACCAAGCAGAATATAAACAGTATATATTTGAACGACAGAAAAAGGATATATTTAAAAGTAGCAAATATCAACACTAAAATCATGATGCGCAGCTCTGGGTGTAAATGAAAGCGAGTTTGTTTGCACTCAACACTATATGGCGCACAATGAATATTGAGTAATAAAAACTTGAATCAAACACAAAAGCCCACTTCTGAAACACTGCATGTTGATTGTGGTTTACGCAAATACAATACATGCAAAAATGTTGTTGTTGTAAAAGGCCATACATCGATCGTCATTGTAAATCAATACGAATCAATACGTGCGAAATAAACATTGGCAGTACAGCAAAGCGCGTTCAGTCGGGGAATTGTTAAAAAAAAAGCAGATACCTTGTCTTACCTGCAAGCCGAAGGGCCGACATCCTCTGGAACTCGGGCTCCTGTAACCATTTCCACATCCTCCGAAACGTCTCCCGTCCCGACTTGAGTTTACTCCAGGGTTTGGGGTTGCGCAGCAGGTCCGACAAGGTTCCCTGCGAACGGCACAGGACCCGCTGCGCGAAGATGGCCTGCGGGATGCTGTAGCGCTTCAGCTCGGCCGTGATGCGCTGAGCCACTTCTTTGGTGTTGATCTCCTCGAGCTGTCCCGAGCCGGCGCCCGGAGTCAGCGACGAGGAGGAGGAGGAGGGCGGCCTGTCCCGGCCGGAAGCCAACACGGGTCCGTGGGATTGAGGGTGGCTCGGATGCCCGCCGTGGTGCATTCCGTTCAAATGGGGCATCATGCCCGCCGCGGGGCCACCGAGGCCTCTGGAGAGGTGCTGGTCCCCTCTGGCCAACATGGCAGTGTGGGCGTCAAAGTTGGAGCTCAGCATCTTGTCGTGCCCGTGCGCTCCGTAGTTGTGGAGCGTCTGCTGGGCGTTGTGGATGGAGCCCAAGCCGTTGCCGAGCGGACTGCTGGCCAGCGGGGACAAGCTCTGACCCATCCCGCTCATGTCTTTGTGGTAGGGACTGTAGAGGTTGTTCATGGCCGGTAGAGCTCTCTCGTCCCGCATGAGAGTGAAACTCCCGCTCACGTTCCCAGAGAGACGCTGATGGTGGTGGTGATGGTGGTGGTGGTGATGCGGATGGTGAAATTTGTCGGACACCGTGGAGATAGGCGGTAACGACTGGAGCGGGGTCAGCGTGGTGTATGTACCGCTCATCCCGGGCGGGGACGTGTCGCACGGCATGCTCATGGCGTGATGGAGCGGCAGAGACAGCTCCGGACGGTACTCTCCTCCGGCGCCGTCTAGAATCGATGCCATACTGGACACCATGGCGGAGCGCGACGATGCCACGCTCAGGTCCTGGTGTATCCGCAAAGAAGCCCCCGGCGCGTTACGATTGTGATGCGAGCTGTGGCTGCCCATCAAGTCCTGCTCGTGGCTTAATCCGCCGTGTAGAGTGCCAATGTCCATTGTCATCTCTGGGTTCATGGCGTACGCATCCAAATCCTTGGCCAGGCATCGATAGGCGTCATATGCGGTCTTCATTCAGTCCATTGATTTATTTCGAGCTTTGTGCAAGGGATGGGTTCTCCTCTCCTCTCCGTTCGTTCGCTTCTCTAAGGCCTCTCGGTTTTTACCCCAAATAAATAAAAGAAAAAAAGAAAACACCGATCTCTATCAGACGGGCCAGTGCTGATTCCTCCTCCCCATGTCCGAGCCCTCTACTCCTCCTGCGTCTTCTGTTTGGCCAGCTGGAGGTGCTCGGGGTGGGCTTGCTCCGCTAGCACCCGACCCTGCTGAAAGGGGAGGAGATTGCGCCTTGATCGACGTCGCCCTCGCCCAATGCGATGGAAGTCTGGCGCCGCGCGTACGCGCCTCTGACCAATCGTCGATGGTTCACCGGGGACGCTTGGCGATGTCAGGACCGGTCGAGATTTGTGCGCAGGCTTTGCATCTGGAATCTCACGTCAGATGACGGCGTGCGTGCGTGCGTGCGTGCGTGCGTGCGTGCGTGCGTGCGTGCGTGCGTGCGTGCGTGCGCGTCCCGTTGACTGTCATTCCAAAGCGCTTCATTGTCCACTTTATCCTCCCTAAAAAACACATCACACGAATATCAACAAACCAACAGCTAAACATACAGGTTTTTTGTGCGAATCCTCGAATTTACATTCGTATTCAAATGATTAATTATGCATATTTATTTTATAATAATGTCTTGTAAACACAAAATACAAAAAAAATCATCATGTTTTCATATTAATTTGGTACATTCCTTTCACATGAAAAAGAACACTTTTCTGTCCCAAAACACACACTTACAGTGTTCATTTATTTTTTCTAAAGAAACCATGGCCATGTGCGATAAGAACAGATGACGAGAGATTTTTAGCATGTGGTCTTAATTGATCAATCCATTTCTTTCAAGCGCTCGGGACAGTGAAAAGACGCAGCTTAAACTGTTTCAAAAGTAGCAGATTTCTCGTATGCCGTTTACTTTAGAGTTGCTATTTTGTTTGGAGCTCGCGCAGATGTTGCTTTTGTTTAAAGAGACTGTAATTAAGGATGAGCGACAGAAGTCTGAAAAGCGTGACCCATTTTTCTTTTGATCAGCTGTCAGAGGAGGAGCAGGAGGTGCTGGGGGCTCTTGTCCTCCACGGGCCCCTTTTCGCCTTTTCAGCTGCCGAAATCACAAATTGGAGGAAAAGTGCGTGTACCTGCCACGCGACTGGGGTAAATTCAGTGACGGATACACAAAAGTTTGATTCCTGCTCTGATGTTCTTTAAGAGCTTTTGTGCTGCTGCTCCTTTCTAAAGCGAAGAATCACAGGCTGGAAAAGACCCTTATTCATGTCAAAGAAAATCGATATCTGAAAGAGAGAGAGAAACACACACACACACACACACACATACACGGACACAACATGGAAGATGGTTTCATTTTAGATGCAATTCAAAAATATAAACACTCAGTGTTAATTCTTTTTTTTTAAATGGCAGTGATACTATTTTAATTGACCATACGCGTGCCTGTTAACCTGCCTGCATGGCCAATATTTCAGTTAATCACAAACCGAGACAAGAAACTTTTTCCTAAGTCTGTATCAAACAATATTTATCAACATTATCACTTTACACTGTATTTTAAAATAATTCAACGATCCATTTGGTGATTTGAAATGCATCTAATTTCAACATTCGAATTAAATTCAATGCTTTAAGTCCCAAAACTGTAATTTTTTCACAAAACATTGAAACTGAAATAAATGCATTATTAGAGGCCTACAGGAATAAAAACCTTGTGTCTGGCCGAAGATTAATAAGTGATTGGATTAATTTACCTTTTGTTCGTCTGAATGGATTAAGCACGTGGACAATGTGAATGAATTACAGTTGAGTGTATTATAATTCACCGTATTTCTTTTACGCTTAAGGCGGCCCGAGTGCCTGTTCGATTGGGACAGTATTTTTCGCCTTGTCTTCGCTCGTTTCTGTCCCCTCTCAGGCCATCTGCTGTGTAAGTGCAGCTCTATTGATCAGAATCAATGCGCCTCGGACCCCATGATGGTGTGTGCCGTTAGTGGCCATCAGTTTGCGCTCTGCGCTGCATCTGTTCCGAGCGACCCGGATGCTTTGCCTTCGCCTTCAGTCATCCTACAGCTTTTGGTAAGTCTGTGTTTTTACTCTTGGAGGTTAAACAGGATCGTGGTGTCAGAAATGCTGTTCGGAGGGGTTTCTTTGTAGGATTCGTATGGGAGTCATCGTGCGCGTCATGTTTTTATCCAGAGCGCACACGCAAACCACATTAACCACGCATGTCCAGAAGATCCTTCAAAATTGGTATCTGAAAAAAATCAGTATTAAATAGGTTTATTATTTTTGTTAGCTTGGCTTCACTGCATGTAAATATGGCATTATAGTCAAAACTGGAAATAAACCTCATGCTTGGTGTGCTAATATTCGCTGTGGCTTGTGCGTATTTAAAATATAATTCACTTACACCACACCGTTAAAATACGTTTAAACTCCTCAGTGTTAAGTTTAATTGTCTGAGGATTTGGAATAATGCCATGTCGACGGCAGTCAGCTTTATCTTTGTAAATTGTAACAGAGAAAATATTAATACATATAAATATGAATTGCGTTTTTTTTTGTTGCATTTATAGTACACTGTATGTTTCAAGTATATAAATGATTGTTTTATTCTTGTCATTATTTATTACAATGAGTAATTTTTTTACTCTGCTGTTACCTTGTTAGTGAAATGCAGAGGAGCTACAGGAAAGGAGAAACAGCATCTTATGACCTCTGTGTTAGAGAAAACACAATAACGAAAATAAAAGAACTTTGAACTCAAAGTCTCCACAATAAGATCTATGATGAACATATCTTGTCAAACATGCTTTCAGAAAACATGTCATTGATTTGACAGAGACACACACAAGCACACATACACACACTGACGGCTGTTGGTTTGGATCTTTTGTTTGGATTGTTTCATGCAGTAAATTCTTTAACAGGTGCCCAAAGACTCATTTCGTTTTAATTGATTTAAACTATTGTAAAGTTACACAGGCGTGTCAGTCCTTCTGTATGAATAATATCACATTATTAATTAAATAAATTGAATAAAATGAATACAGATTTTTTACGAATTTGTTATTATGAATTGTATTAATAATAATTTTGAATAACAAAAAGTTAACACTTTCTTCAATGGTTTTGCAAAGGTTTGGTGTTAAGAAGTATTTGTTTTTGAAGCTGTTGTTTTTTATTTTAATGCATGGACGTTTTCTTCATTTCATTACCTGCAACAAGAAGTTATGATTTTAATAGACGAAAATGATATTTCTTGGACGAATGTAAGAGAGATTGAATGTTTCTCATTTTAAGATCAACAGGAGCAATCAGACCAACATTTTAATTCTCATGTTCTTCAATAATTTCTGATCATATATTTTATTTTGCCGTTTTCAATTTTGTAAGCATGAAAACAGGTTAGTTCTGCAGCTTTTAATAATCAGAATAAAAATTGATCCGTACGATTTACTTAAGTGTACACACTGAGTTTAATCTTTTTAGGAATAGAAAGGGAGACATTTCAATATACTGCATGAACATTATTTAAAGACATAATGGAAAGTTATAACAGTTGTAGTATTTGACCGCGATTTTGTTCCTTCTCCCGGCTTTTAACAAGAACATCAACCTCTACAAGAGCTGAACTAGGCCCTACAGCAAAAATAATCTATATAGGCCTATTATCGCCTATGTAAATCATCCAAAAAGTAAAAATGCCAAATTGTCTGTAAAACACGATGTTACTTATAAACATGACGAAAAACAAATAAACGGTGATCGTTAAAAAGAGTTTTAGTAAAAAATGTTTTGTCAACAAAACGAAAGTAATAGGTTTATCCCACATGACAAAAATACTTTAGTATACTTTAAAAATTTACTATAGGTTAAAACATTGTTAAAACAATCTAGGAATTTTACTATAGTAAATACCAGGGTATTTTTATGTGAGTTGTATAATTCACAAGATTACAAGTTTAACATGTTGCGTTTTTTTCAGACCTTCTAAACTACGTATTTATATTAAATTATATCTTGATTTTTCATAATTATAATTTATACACTATAAATATGTTTAAATATGGCCATGCATGTATTTAGTGACATTGATGATGATGTTGTTTTTCTGTAGGGACACTGAAGTTAGAGAGCAGTGTATTGATTGTTTCGGGGTTAATTAATAACTTCTCTTGGTTGCATGTGTGAGATGCAACCAAGCACAAACACTGATGTGTTTAAATCATTTTTACTGTTCTCTTGAAAAACACTTAAATATTGCTCAAATCTATCATGTTTGCATGTCTTGTTTACGTCTAATTCACTAAAATGCTGTTTTGCTTGCTGTGTTTTAGGCAGCGTGTGACCTTTAACCCTTGACACGTTCACCTCATTCTGCCACCTCATTCTGCCCATGAAAGACAGGGGTGGACAACAGCTCAACTCTTTCTTTATGTGTAGCCTATAACAATAGTGAAAGAAATATAAACAGAAAACTGTGTGTGATGTCCTGATGCTTGTAAACATGATGCAATAAACTGAGATATTGCAGGAATCACATGTCATATTATATGGTTTAGTTTCTGAGTTGTATTACTGGTTTTGTTCAATTTTCTTTGAAAATTCAAATACTCACCAGAGAATGTCAAACAAACATATTTAAGCAGCTGCACTGTTGAGTAATGCAGACATTAGGACAAAGAGAATTAACACATTACAATAAAGTTGTACCATGCATTAGCTAAAATGAATCAATGAGCAATGCCTTTTTAATATTTAGTTAGTTACCAATACAATTGTTCATGGTGCATTAACTAATGTTTGCAGATACAACCTTGTTGTGAAGTGTCACCCAAATATCTGACAAAAAATGAAAGTTAAAAAGTGCTACGTTATTTAAATAAATAATAAAACAAACGTGAAAGGTTATATCATTCAATGTGAAGTAAAAATGTATAAAAAAAATCAAAACAGTCACTGCAAATAAAATTCTCTAGACAAACACAAACTGACTTTTTACATCTCACACACACACATGCACACGTCCATTATTTTGTATGTTTTTTTGACACTCTGCAGGAGTGCTAAGCACTTCCGCTCCCTCAGCAGGCCAGTGTGTGTGTGTGTGTATTGATCATGATTTGAGGATGGTTTAAGTGTCTCTCTGGTTTAAATGTTTATGCTCAGAAACTGTGTCCCGTACAACCAACGTGTTTATGCACTATGGATTCAAATCTGATGAGATTACAGACACAATCACATTATTAATGATCACATTCACTTACTGCTTACACTCAAAGCTAAAATCAATTCCTTATCATGAAGAAATCATATAATATTCTGTAATTATTAGTAATTATGATTATTATTAATAAAATAATATGAATTCACAGAGACGTTGGTGCAACATCTAAAATAACATTATTAGGAAAATGTAGAAAACCTTTAAGCAAGCAAAAAGCAGGTGTGCTGTTTCTTCTTACAGAACTGATTTTCTCTCGATCACTCCTAAAACACACACGCATAACTGTAGATTTACAAAACACACAACAGCACATTACATTTATGCATTTGGCCGATGATTTTATTATTGTGGTGTCTCACGGTGCATTCTATATTTTGATCCATGATTGTACGTCAGGACTCAAACCCACAACCCTTGCTCTGCAAACACAATGCTCGACAAATTTGCAGTAAGAAATTAAAACGAATGAAATCATTCCTTTCGGATGAAATCAAGGATGTAGGGTATACTCACATGTGTGGTGTGTTGGTGTCTCGGGCCGGTGCGTGAGTTTCTCTCCGCTGCAGTCACTGAGTCTATAGACACAGTCTGCTGGTCAATATGGAAATCAATGACTCTACGAAACCATCTCTACACAACAAGCGTGGTTACAAATAACTACACTATGCAGTGTTGAAGGACAAATGTTCACCGTAAAGGGCAATTATTAGTTTATTGCGAGATATTTGAAAATGCATTTTTTGGTGTATATAGGTGTCAGGTTGAATCAATCACACTAAATAATATTTAACCAAATAAAATATTTAAAATAAGAAAGTATTTTTTATTATAATCTAATATTTCCTTAATCTCTCTCTCTATACATATGTCATCTATATATTTACATATACTTTCATATATTTATAATACAGATATACTATAAATGTCTCTAAATTTAATGTCTTAATAACATAATTAAAACACATGTTTTATGTTCTTGTTAGTCAATGTTTTAAAAGACGCTACTTAGGGGACTGTCACGTCACTCTGTTTAAACTATGACCTCTCTCTTTTAAAGCTCAAAGGTCAAGGGTCAAGCAGACACATGAGCCAAACAAAACCATTACACAACTGAATTGTTTCTTAATCATAAATGTTTTTGTTTGTTTGTTTATAAACAGACAAAACTGATTTTACAAAGCATATTTGTGTGTGTGTGTGTGTGTGTGTAGGCATATATTAATAATAAATTGATTTCATGTATACGTAAAGTGCATTATGGGAGATGCCATTATGACATGCAATATAAAAAATGTTTTTTCCTCTAATGGTGATCAATGTTCCGTCTTCCTCTGAACATGGATTATCAATAACATATCACGTGTTGTTGTTTTTAATTGACGTTTCGTGTTTTAAATCATGTTAAGAAGCATTTTTGAAGGAAATTCTCCTGTGAAGTTTGGTGTAATGGCGCCGTATTGAACAGTCCTTGAAGAAAACTGAAGAGAAATGACAATGTAATCCTGATTTATGACAACTGTAAACACAAAACTGACAACATTTACTGCTTAAGGAATATTTCTGATGACCATTACACTGCCAATCACAACATCCGCAGAAAAATCCATCTGTGAAGTGAACAACAGACCGTCGCAATAAATAAGGTTTTACATTTTTCAACTATATTTTCACATTCTTCAGTGATGTATTATATGCAGTATATAAGTGACACAACTTTAATGTCATAAACTAAAGTTTATTCGTCCACATTCTCTTTGATGAACAACCGTTGCCATGGAAACATCAAGAATAACATACTCCTACATTCACAATCAAAAGGATTCAATCAAATAATTGGAAATATTAAGAAATAATATTTAATATACAGATGATGTCTAGATAAGTTTGGTTCGTAAATGATCACAATCATATTTGAGAAACTCAAGATCTGCTGACAGTCACAAGCTGAAAGACACATACGACCGAAAGAAATCAGCATTATAGAATTCAACAAACATAATGAAACATTCAGCGCCCATGACTCTCTAAGAGTCTCGGCTTTGATCCGTTTCACGAAAGTTCATTGAGAGATTCATACAGCCAACAGACAGTCAGAGAGCAAAATGTGAAAGAAAAAGAACTGGAAGATTCCCAGTGTGTGTATAATGCAGCTTTAAAAAAAATCTGAAATATATGATATATATGTTATATGAAAGATAAAGAACAAAATAAAAATGGCAGAACACTTTCATATGTAAAGAAACCTTCGTGCTAAACCACTCGAAACCTTGAAACTCACTGTTTTGTCTGTCTCCCCAAACACAGAACAAACCTTGAAAATGGTTTGGTTAGTTTTTAACAAGAACTTTCAAATGTCAGATGACAGACTTTTGTGAGTCAAGTTCTTTGGTAAATGTTGTGTGAACTTTCTTAGATTCTTTTTGTTGAACATTCATAAGCTTCATCATCACAAACGTGGCAAGGCGGATATGTTGTTAGATGATATTCCTCTCTTCTCAGACACATGAATCAATTTGACAAGTGGCTTCAGTGAAACGGTTTACAGGTTCAGCGTTTAGCAAACAGAACTTCAGTTATATGATCAAGAATTAGAGCGTGCGCTCCGTCTTATCCAATCAAATCTTAACCATCTCAGCCAATCAATTTGTTTGCTAATCCGCTTGGCCACGCAAAACAAATCTGCATGTGTTAACCATTTGAGTAAAGTTTCCTGGACATCCCATAATTCACAGCTGATCATTGTCAGACCAAATCAACAATTTGTTTGCTGTGAATGCTTCTTTAAAAATTGATTTGTGTTAAATCAGCAAATTGCCAATATAACATGACTTCTGTCATGTGGTTTTTGTGTATTATTTAGATTTACTTGTTTATCTGATATGGAGTCAGTTTTTCAGAATTGATTTTAATGAAATGATCTGACATGGATGAGAGGTTTATGTAGTAAAATGTGATTCGCACATATTGACATTCTGAGATTTGCTCCAAACACATCTCACAAAAAAGCCACAAAGAAACTCTTAAAATATCTATCTAAGTGTGTAATGTTGATACATTAAGGTTTGTTATGTTAAATCTCTATAGACTATTCAAAAAATAGCAGAATTAGATTAAAGAAGATAAAACAAACCTTCTTTTCTGCACACGGATCACAGCTCTACACATCTTAAGAAATGAACACACACACACACGCACGCACACACGCGCACACACACACACGTACGGTATAATAATAATAATAATAAACAATCAATGCGTGTGATTTAATGTCTGACACACATATGCTCATAATGTGCACACATTCATATAATTATATGTAAGATGTTAAACACACTTCTGCAGCCTCTCATTAAGAAAGCCCCGCCCACCAGCCTGTGAAACTGGATCGATTGACACATTCAACTCCTAAACTCACTGTATCTGTGTATTCACACAACAACAAACCAGCCGTGACGATCTCCTGCATGCTGAAAATAAGTGTACCATCATCTCTGTCTGGTACTGTGTGTTCAGAATTAAAACTACATACAAAATAGATTTTTACGTTTGAAGAAATCTGAAGAAACTGTGAAGGATTTAGCTTGTGCAAACGTCACACTGTAGTGATGCTAAGGCGTTACAGCTCGTTGCCATGGTGTTGCTATGTGGTTACTAAGGTGTTCTGAGAGCCTTCTAGCATGTTGCTATGTTGCTGTGGGCGCTTGATTTCTCTCCTTGTTATTATAAAGAGAACATCATTGGTTTTGGCGTATAGATAACTATTTGTAACACCATAGTTTTACTACAAATACCATGATGAACTGTGGTTACTGTAGAAAAACCATGATTCATTTGTGGTTACCATGGTTTGGGCGATTCTCACAAAATCTTGAAGATGTCAAACACGATTTTCTCAAAAACACTTTTCAACAAACTTCCTTTATATTCATTTAAAACAAGGTATGATATGCTTAAAGGCATTGATTTAAAAACATTTACTGACAGTTTAACAAAAAAGGCCTTAAAAATTCTCATTGCTGTAACCATTTAAAGCTGACAATCTCATAGCATGTTTTGCTAGAAACAAGCAAAGCCATGATGCCTAAGCAAGTTTTTATTAATCATACATAATAAGACATTAATAAATTATATTTTAATAGAATATTATACATGTCAAATTTCTTTAAATGTAGAAAACCACCTCTATCGGTAATGAGAAGGGAAAAAGTCTCTTTGTGACAAGAGAAAATTAAGTTTTTAAATAGAAAAATATAAAGTAATCTGTTAACTTGTTAGCCATTTGAAAGACGTGTTTCTTTACATAAAATCAAACTTAATGTAAATATCTTTGTGTATTAAAAACGTTACAGAAGATGAGAATGGACACTTCTTACCTCCAATATTTCTTCATTTTTATTATACATGAATATTCTGTCAATCATTTTTTGGGGAATTTTTTGTAATTTGAGAACGTCTAGTAGAACATCCAAAAAAATTTTTCAAAATATTTTAATTAAAATTACAACATATAATGCAAATCGGGTTGTGTTACGCTTTTGAGAATTTCAGCAATAAAATACATAAAAAATGTATTCCTATGTCAAAATAAATTTTTGTCCAAGGTAGAGAACACAATTGTCTTTATTATGATCATTATTGTGTTATCAAAATGTATGTTTTCTAAGTCAAATCTTAACTGCCATGAGGTTTCAGTGGTTTCGTGAGAATGACCCGTTTCACTATGGTAACTATGTTTTCTGTTTATTTGTAGTAAAATCATGGTTACTTTTCCAAAGGGCTGGCCCAGGTCTAAGGAGCGCATCCAGACGCCTCAAGACGTCTCACGTCCCGAGTTTATCCATCTGACTGAAAATCAGTCGCATTGATCATTTGGAAAGTAACAGCACACACGTGTGAGTTTCAGTCGTGTCTGTAGCGCGTCTATTACAGGCCAAAGAGAAATGTTTTGGGTTACAGGTTTGTTCAAGTCACTAAGCCCTCTGTTTTACTGAAGTGAATGGAAGAGTTGTATTATGGCAAGAATTGTCACTAGCGAACAAACAAAGCCATAATATTTTCTGTGTATTTTTCTATGCTGTATGCAGTTATATTGTAACATGACGCTTTGAGCAGATTGATCTTCACATCATCAATACTCCCACAATCATTGATATCACGAGATACCGAGACCATCATCAGCCCGCTGCAGAATAAAATTCACGCCGCACCGAATCCCGACAAACGTCCATTAGCAGAAACAAGCGACCTGCCGCAGTCCTGACCCCCGCTGGCTCTCTGACCCCTGACCTTTGACCTCTAGGCGCAGTGGGAGAGGCTGAGTTTCAGGATGCCCTCCGTGTGCATTTTGAAGAGCAGTTTGAACTCGGTGGGCAGCTGGTGTGACTCTTGCCACTTTGTGGTGAACTTGGTTCCCTTCTTGTCATAGTAATGATACGGGAGCTCTTTGCCGGTGTTTGGATCCCAGCCGAAGGGCCAGAAGCCGTACAGATGGACCTGCTCGCACATGGACGAGGCCAGCGTGAACATCAGGATCCCTGTGCTCAGACGCTTCGGGGACAGATGCTTGGTCTTCCAGTACCTGCGGACAAAGAAGAATTCTGCTTTTGTGACGTTTTTCTTTATAAACGTACACAAGCGTTCAAAAGTTCATGACACTTGACTGACCTATTTTTGTAGCAAAAATTTTATTGTGCCAACATATTCATCGCTTTTATTAAGACAATTAAAATGTTTTTGAAATGTATGACTGATATAGGATACAGCTTGATATATTTTGACTATAAATCACAACACAATTCCCAAAGTTACATTTGTGTTCTTCCATAGTTTTGATGAGTAAATGAATGGTTTCTAAATGAGACAATGAGATTTTTAAAAATCATGTTTTTTTATATTCCAATCAATATCAATCAAACTAGAGTTGGATTGTTTTCATTTAAGCCATAATCATAACCAAACTCAAGTAATACAGCTAACTAACACAATAAAACACAATCAAAACATGGTAACATAATAAAAAAACATGATTTTTGAAAAATGGTAAAAACAGAGTTATCTCATTTCGGAACCAAACTCTTCACATATTATTCTAAAAATAAAAACATTCATTGAGAATGAGTAAGTGACCCTAAAGTCTAAAACAGGAGTGTTTTGTTGCATTTTAAAAACGGAGAAAATTGAATAAAAAACAGTTTGTTTCATTATTAAAGTTTTCATTTTGAGCTCTTGTTATTTTAATTTTAGAAAAAGCACCATAGAAAGAGGAGTAACAAAATCAATAAGCATGATCCGGCAGCTGTGTGAGTCTCACAAAATGTCTTTAATGACATTGACATAGAAATAAACTCACAATTTCACCATAAAATGAAAGTTCTTTCATCATTTATTTATCCTCATGTCATGTCAAACCTGTATGAGTTTCTGTCTCCTTCAGAACACAAAAGAAGATATTTTGAAGAATGTTGATAACCAAACAGCACTGAACTCCATTGACTACCATAGTATGAACACAAAACCACAGAGACATTTCTCCAAATATCTCCTTTTGTGTTCTACAGAAGAAAGACTCACATACAGGTTTACATACAACCACATGAGAGAGAATAACTGATTTTGTTTTATTTTTGGCCGAACTACTCCTTTAAGAGCACGTTCCTGCGTGCACTTATTTCCTTGAACTAAAAGACACAAAAACTCAATTTTCAGGTGAAACGTGACCTGGATGTCTTAAAATGAGATTCACCCATTTATGTGAAACGTGAAGACGTTGGCACATTTTCCACACAAACCAAAATCTTTCCATTAGAGCTGACCTCAGTACAGTGTGATCATTCAGATGAAAAACCCTTCAGACAACAAACTGATGCTCGAATGCTTCGTGAAACAAGACAAATACAGCATGCTCACATTGCAACCCATGGCACACTAAACAGTGGTTACCCATAAACCCCCGGGAAACAAAACTAATGCCTCTCAGTGGCACAAGTGTCTGCGGGAAAAATGTGACATAAACGACACAAGCATGAAGGTCAGCAGCTCTGTGTGTGTGTGTGTGTGTGCTGTGCGTGTGCGCGTGTGTGTGTGGAGTTTTGCTCAGAGCAAGGTTAGTTCAACCACCATCTCTAATACAACTGATGTAGCTCTGATTAACCCAGAAAGAGAGAGAGAGAGCATCACACACATGAAAGTATGCCTGAATAGGGTTATGTGTATTGTGTATTGATGTGGATGTTGTGTACAGCGTTTAGCTGTCTCAGTATCTGTTAAACCTCCTAACAGAGCTCATGAGCCTCTTACAGGACTTAATTCTGTCACAGAGGTTCACTTTAATGGGATTGTTGAAGATTACTGGACAACAGCTCACACTGAACGATGGGTTAAACCTCAGCAAGTACACACACACACACGCACACACTCGCACACCACACACACACACACACACACACACACACACACACGCACGCACACACACACACACACACACACACGCACACACTCGCACACCACACACACACACACACACACGCACACATACACACACACACACACACACGCACACACACGCACACACACACACACACACACACACACACGCACGCACGCACGCACGCACGCACACACACACACACACGCACACACGCACCTCTCTCTCTTTCTGTGTTCATAATCTTATATCTTTCCCTTCCCTTCCCTTTATAATCTTCTATTTCATTGAGAGCGATTCAGAACAGTTCCTTTCATACACAGTGAGGTGCAAAGGTGTGGTACACTCTTTGGATTCTTTTGAAATTTTCACGATAAAATTACAGTATCAGAATAACAGCTTGATTTGAAAACTGTATAACTTTGAGAGAATTTTGTCATTGATGTGTCGTCTTAATGACATCAGCATGTGATCAAATCAGTGAAGCAAGAACTCCAAACTTTGAAATTGATCAAAATCCTAGATTTTTTATGTGGCCTTAGACATTTAAACCTCACTGTGAACATATTTTCATACCAAGAGTTACTGAAACCTTGTGTCTCCAAAACTGCAGAAAAAAACACTGCATTTTCAAAAATTAAACACTGTGTTGTCAAAGTTGACAAACTCTTTTAAATCCTTTTGATTGGTTTATTTAAAGGAGTCATATTGCACGGCTAAAACGAATATTATGGTTTGTTTTAGATGTAATGCAATATGTATACACCATTTAAAGTTTAAAAAACGCTGTATTTCCACATGCCATGCATGTTTGTATCTCCTCTTTGCTCCGCCTCTCTGAAACGCGCTGATTTTTAACAAAGCTCATGGCTCTGAAAAGCGAGGTGTGCTGTGATTGGCCAGTTCACCAGTGCATAGTGATTGGTAGAATACTGCAAGCATTTCATGGAAATGTAACGCCTCTGACCATATTTGAAACATCAGGTTCCAAAGCAATTGAACTGACAGACGATACAATGAGATTAACAATTACGCCCACCTTAACTACGTGTAGATTTGGGCGGTCTTAGTCAAATCATGTTACAAAGTTACGTAGATTTGTGGGGGTGTGGTTACACGAGGCGTTTCAGACAGGTCTGGGTGAGCATTCACTTTTACATAGAACAAATCTTTTGTTCCCACACTTTAATTTCTGCAATTTTACGTGTCTAATACATGAATGAGCAACTTAAAACCAGTGTTGGGTGTAACTAGTTACTAAGTAATTAGTTACTGCAATTTAATTACTTTCCCCTTGAAAAAGTAAAGTAAGGCATTACTCTTATTACTCTTATTTTTTCTGTATTTAATTACAGTTACTTTTGATGTAATTAAACTAAATACTTTGTGTAATATATTTGTGTGCAATAGTGGAATTGACATCAAAATTCAAAGTCTAACTTTAAAATCTGTGCTTTAATGTGTCATTCTCACATACTTTGGTCAGTTAATAAGAGTACTTTATGTAGTTTAATATTATATATTTTAATGAATTAGAAGAGCTGTTTCATGTCTATCCTTTAATCACTTAACTAATCAAGGTGGATATAGGATATAGAAAGTAATTAGTAATAAGTAACTAAATACTTTTTGGAGAGAGTCATTTGTACAGTAATCTAATTACACTAGTAATTAAGTAACTAGTAGTTAATTACTTTTTGAGAGTAACTTACCCAACACTGATCATAACACACCAAAGACACAGGAAAACACGTACTTCCGCCATATGACCCCTTTAATATTCGCAAAAAAAACACAGACAAACATGAAAATATACCTAATGCTAACGATTTATAAAAACGTTGTGACAAATGGAGGTTTCTGCCTGACAGCGATGATACTGTATCTCGCTAAATTTACGATGAAAAACTCTCCAAAAGGAAAACTGAAGCACATGCAGTGATCTGGTCTCTCTGCACAATGAAGATGGATGGAGATGATTCTGGACCATCATATGCTTGTGAGGCCAGAAAATAAATAAACAGAGCTGAGAAATCTACAGAAATCGGACTTTCTGTATGTTTATGCGTTTAAAATACTGTTGCGTGGCATGTGTTTGGACGATTAATGTACACTACAACAGCGTTCTTTAACAGTCCGCCTGGAAACAACACGAAGCCGCCTGATCGAAAAATTAAGCTGTCGTGTTTACAACGGTTGCAATAAGAATTCATCGCGCTTAATTCGTAAAAGTATGCAAGGTTCACTTATAATCATTGCTGCTGTTAACTCTTGACACGTTCGTGAATGTCCACCGGGGACATTTCCACGACGCGGCACAAAACGAAACGTGATTGGTTGCTTTACCTATCAGTCACATGGCCTCTTGGGAGAGACGGTTCTCACTGCAGAACACGACATCCAGGGTGTGTGGTTGGACCCAGATCCGACTCCTCCCATTTTATACACTTGGCCGCAATTTGGAGAGTTAAGTTGCAACCTGTGGTCTCCAAAGTTTGCTCTTATCAATGTCATCATAATTTAGTGTACGCCTGTAAGTAATGATCACAGTTAAATATGTTAACCCAAACCCATACCCTAAACCTAAATCTAATAAAATTAATAAAGTTAATAAATAAAGTTTGTCTTCAGCAAGTTTGTTTTTCTGTCAAATAAATAACTTTAGTTACCACTTGATGCGGAAATGGTAGAGCAACAACACAAGTATCACGCGTGTTGTGGCAAACTGCTGCAGAAATCTGTCGACCAATCGAGAACGCAGTGGGAAGAGACTGGATCCAGTGTCGACCAATCACAATGCAATGGGAGGAGACTGGATCTGGATCCAACCTGGTTCCCTGGATCTCACGTTCTGCAGTGAGGAGCTACTGTCTTGGGCGGGCCTTGGCCAAAGAAAGCGGCCAAAGTATGTTCTTTGGCAGCAGTTCTTACTTTAATAATCTGAAGAACCTTTTTTCGCCACAAAGAACCTTTTGTGAAGCAGAAAGGTTCTTCAGATGTTAGAGGTTCTTCTGTGGCATCCAAGAACCTTTTGAAGCACCTTTTTTTTAAAGAGTGGATCCTACTTAGCGCCGGTCATCAAAGTACCATGGTAAAATTCTCTGATAACATCACAATGCTATGGTGAAGCCAAAACTGACGTTCTGTGGCCACTGCTGAGCGGTTTGGAAGGAAACCTCTTACCTGTTCACATACTGCATAATGTTTCCCGGCCAGGCCAACTTCACTTTCAGCTCGCCCTTGTGCTCGACGAAGAAGTCTACGAGTGTGCGCGTGACCGTGGCGGACGTGTGGAAGAAAAAGGCGGGAATCCACAGGATGGCACCGTCAAGCTTCTTCAGACTCAAGAAGAAATTGTTTCTGTCCTGGATGGTCAGCAGGTTGTTGTAGTATTTCTCCAGAATGCTGGGGTTGAAGGTGGTGAGGTTGGTCCTGCGGCCCACATCTTTACGGAAGACCTCGGTGGGCGCGAAGTTGCAGCGGAAGACGAAGTCGTACTTGTCAATGTCTGGACCGCAGCGGCTGCCGGTGAGAATCCCGCTGTTGCCGATGACGGCGCAGGTGTTGTAGCGCTTGTTGATGATGGGAGAAGAGTCTGGAAGCAGAGATTTGAGGTTCTCCCCGATGGAGAAGACGTATTTGTGACTGGAGTAGTCGTAGTGCATCAGTTGACCCACGCGCACGCTGCTTTTGGTCAGGGTGAAGTTGTGCGGCACGTCGATGTATTGGCCGATTTCTTTACTGGAACGCAGAAGACAAAACCAACATCAACACAGTGAGAATGACACGTGAGAACTGATCACAAACACGAATGAAGAGTTGAAATTTATTTGATGCATTTTTATTTATTTATTTGTATAAAACGGTCACTTCTGGTCCTTGATTCTGATTGGTTGAGCCGAGTTCTAAGCCGTTATAAAGTACCCCGATTTATAACTTCTGACCGCATTAGATAGCCTAAATATCACTTTATTTACTTTATTTTATGAAACCTTGCAACGCATATGGAATAACCGTTTATAAAAGCAATAAGCCCCGCAAAACAGTGGGTTACAGGGCATTTTATAACAGCTAATGGGTTTTAACGCCCTAAGCTGTTATAAAATGCACTGTAACCCACGGCTTCTTGGGGCTTATTGCTTTAATAATGCTTACTGGTAGTCAGATAACTCAATTTATTAAAAGTGTTTTTCACAGTATTTCATTGTTGCAAAGCAGCTGCAAAAAAAAACATTGTGGAAAAATAAACAAATAAAGAAATAAAGAAAAAGAAAAAGAAAGAAGGAAAGAAAGAAAGAAAGAAAGAAAGAAAGAAAGAAAGAAAGAAAGAAAGAAAGAAATGATATAATTAAATGTAATAGAATTATATTATATAAATAGAATAAAATACATAAATCCTTATAGACATCTACAGAACATAGAAATATAAGAAAAAGCAATCATAAAAACAGAACAAATACAATGCACACTGCAAAAAAGTAAGCATTTTTTTGTCTTGTTTTCTAGTACAAATATCTGAAAATAATTTTCTCGAATACGAAATGCTACCTAAAATATTAGGTCTTGTTTTATGAAAGAAAATATGAGATTAAAGTAAGTTTATGTTTGAAACAAGCAAAAAAATATGCCAATTGGGTAAGAAAACAAACTTGAATTAGATACTTTAAATATTTCAAACTAAATCCAGCAGGTTTATTATTCTTAAGTTTATTAAAGTGATTGTGTGATGTTCACCTCTGCTCTACATAAGCAGTCTTATTAAACCTCCAGTTAGTAGACTCCTGCAGGTTTTCGTTGAGAGCGTTATTGAGGGATGTGAAGGCAGGGTCCAGAAACTTCATTGCCAGTTGGGACCTGATGAGAAGCACAGAGGAAACAAACATCAGGAAACAACACGGTTCCTCTGCACAGGAAGAGTTGGTCCCATTGTGACCCGGATGGCAGATGTTGAAAGTGTTTCCAATCAATTGCGAGTCATCCAGCAGTCTGTCAGTCACCCCCCGCCCGGGGCGCTCGATGCCCGCTCTACTTAAAGCAGCGCTTTTAGACTCCACGCCTGCTCGCTTTCTCACTCTCATTTGTTAAAGCTTGTTCCGTTTCATTAACAAACTTATTAGAGTCTGGGTTAGCGCTTCAGAGGTCAGAGCGTTGGCTTGTGTTACAGCCCGCTGACTCTGGAAGAATACAACAGTCGAGTTTGTTTTGAAAAAAAGTCTGATTATCAGCGTTCAAATGCTTGGCTTTGTGCTTAAAGACCTGATGTTGGTAAAGATCGAGGCCAGTAAACAAAAGGTTTCGTGTTTGAACTCTGCAAGAATTGATTCGCTCTTGTGCAAGTTCACTCCTCTGAAACTTCAAACAGATCCAAACACTGCAGAAACACTTTCACTTTCACATGAAACATCCAGACTTAAGAAAATGTCTATCCCCTAAAGCCAACCCTCGCAGAAAAAAACTTTCACCATTTTTTAATTTGAAATAAAACACCATTTACTGTGTGTCATAAACTACAGATCACTTTGGATGACGTAAACAATGCTGATCCAACTACACTAACGTTTCGACAAAATACAACCAACAGAACATTTACGACCAAATCAAAATGTTGAAATAATATCTTTAAGATCGCATTAAAAAATAATAACATTAAATAAATAGAAACTGAAACCGGAAGTGCTTCTGGACCAGTGTTTCCATCTTGTGGTCTATATTTATGTTCTAATACACATGTTGTTTTACAAATGCGTGTCCTCATAAACGGACGTGAAATAATGTTGATTAATATGATGCAACACTAAACAACAATGGAATAGTGAAAGGCATTTGAATGCAGTTCTGCTGGCTTGAGGTCTCATCTCTGGCAGAAGTTGAAATGACTCAAAGCAACAGACCTGGGTAACATATGGTCCCCCTCCCCATCTTCCGGCTGATCTCAATGACTCCTGCCAAGTAACCTTGAGTGCATCAAAACGGTTGTGATTACTGCAGAAATGAATCTGCCACACCAGTAAATCAGCACCAAGGACAGCGGCCTGTAGAACCCTCAAACACCAACAACACAACTACACAATCTACACAGAAATAACACAATACTCTGTCTCTGCCAATAAGTTAGAAAGCAATACTTGTGTCATTTTTACAGCAGCATACCAGGGTTTGAGAGTTCTCAAAAGTACTGTATTTAACTTTTTGTTGAATAGAAAAACTGTTTCTGTTCTAAAAATCTGGCCCATACAACATTCTGAAACAAAACATGTGGCTTGTTGAGTACTTTTCTGAGTGAACAGACTCCTTTTCATCTGTCAAACAATACAACGGGTAAAGAAATCCACAGTGAATTGAGACCAGAAAATCAGAAGCACTTAAGTGAGCAGTCACATGTTTATAAACACTCTGTCATTTGTTGTCGCACAGTTACAGGTTTATTTTTACGTTTAAGATGTTTTATTTAAGAAATATTTTCAATACAAATGGAGTATATGCAGGTAAAATTAAGGCTGCCGCTGTATGGAAATCATTACTCCGCGAAATATGAGAATGTAGGTTGTTCACGACTGATTTGCGCATGCGCACTGCGCATCATGACAACAGGCCTTTCCAAAAATCTGTGTACAAGAGACACACAAAACATGACTCAATGACAGCAAACGCTTATTGATCTAGATGAAGGCGCGTATGTTAAACCGTGCGGATTAAAACGTGCTTTCCGTCCGAGATACACGACAAACGTGATGACATGAACAATAAACGCATGTTAAGAAAGAAACGTGCTCACATACCGAAATCCCGCATGAAACATGTACACCCGCGGTCCGCCGGCGTTGGCGTATTTCGGGGCGGTGAAGATGAAATCTTTCTTTATAGACACATAACTGATCAGTGACAAAATGAGCAAAGCGACGCTGAACATCACCAGACCCAGAACACTGACGACCCGAACCATCTCAAACCCCCAGCGCTGCGATCACACACAGAGAATAAACATGATGAATGTGTGCAGCATCATTTTCAGAGGATGATGATGGTGATGCTGGATGAGGGATGCGGATGCTGCGGTCCGCCGCGTCTCTCATCAGGACCAGCCGCGTGCATCTCTGTCGGATCTTTGCGTTTAGGTTAAAACATCGCCGGTCGGAATAAGGCTTTTCCCCGTCAAATGCATTAACTCGAGCAGATATTTAAAGGAGACTCGACCCTATTCACCCATATCCGAGAAATAAACAAGGATTCGCATGCGGAGATGCCCGAGAGCGCGCGGACACGAAAGGGTTACACACATAATCCTGTTTACACGCATACATCTGCAAAAGACAAATAATATTGACATTCCGTTTTTGAGACTGATATATTATATTATTATTTATATAGTACGTAATAGTTTTTATAATAATTAAGACATTTTTACAAAACACTCTCTGGCTTCATATACGGACGAACGCAACCAGTGTATGCATTATATGTTTTAAATGTTATCATTTCTAAGCGATAAAACATTATATTCATATTGTTTGATCACATTTTATAATAATAATACAATATTGCATTCATGGCCACACCCCCAAACATGTGACAAGACAGAACATTTCTGTGCTTTAGGATAAAGCAGGATGTTGGGTACCACTCAAAACAGTTGCATGTGCATTTTGAGAAATATTGAGGATTGAAACTTTGAGAATATTGAGAATTGATAGAATTGAACAAAAAAAATATTTATTTTGTTTATTTAGTCACATGAGGATCTGCTATTAAAATTATTTCAAAATAATCTATATTTTTGTCAATCAACAGAAACCTTCAATACATAGCATTTGTTTTTGCAACACAGTGAATTAAGGGATTGTTTTTAACACATCTGCACAGAAAGTGCCCTATAAAGTCAGCAGGGTTTACATACACAACTGTACACATGATATAAGTACATCTACACATTTTCAATGACAAACACATACCCGCATGCATTTAAAGTCCTGTCCACATATAGCTTTAGTCAAATCAGCCACCTACTGTAAAGTTGAGCTACACAAAGCTATTATTAAACACAGGTGATGAATGAGGCCATCTTTAAGAAACACTGAACATCTAATTCACCTTTACTGTAAAAACATTAGCGGCAGAATATTAACAACACATATATCAATATCTTATATCGCGCTTCTTTATAGAACATACTGAACGCTGCAAAATTGTTCTCTCTCTCATGAAAAGTTAAAAAGTTTCTAAGGGAATAATGATGAAAAACTCATCAATTTATGTAGCTTCGGGGAGTGTTAAATAATCGGTTTAGTGGAGCACAGTATATTTGTAAATGGGCCTGCGGTAGAGTTTAAAATAAACAACTTTACTGAAGCAGAGAGAGTTATCATTAAACAACCAGACAAAATCAAACATCATATACTGAACTTTGCGTACAAAAGAGCAAAAGAACAAGTCGAACAGCAACAACCTACAGTAATCCTGTATCTATTTCATGAACACAATCACAAGCACAGCTTCTTCTGGCAGGAAATCTTGCATTATAAAATCAAGAAGTTTGAATTAATATCTTAAGTCATTTTACTTGCTTCTCAAGTAAATCTAGAAATACTTCTAGATCGCTTACACAATTACACTGGTATTCAGGGACAGGCACTACATAGGGCTGTAGTCAAGTCCACCGTTGTCGAGTCCAAGACAAGTCCAAAGAGGTTCGAGTCCAAGTCAAGACCGAGTCCAAAGAGGTTCGAGTCCAAGTCAAGACCGAGTCCAAAGAGGTTCGAGTCCAAGTCAAGACCGAGTCCAAAGAGGTTCGAGTCCAAGTCAAGACCGAGTCCAAAGAGGTTCGAGTCCAAGTCAAGACCGAGTCCAAAGAGGTTCGAGTCCAAGTCAAGACCGAGTCCAAAGAGGTTCGAGTCCAAGTCAAGACCGAGTCCAAAGAGGTTCGAGTCCAAGTCAAGACCGAGTCCAAAGAGGTTCGAGTCCAAGTCAAGACCGAGTCCAAAGAGGTTCGAGTCCAAGTCAAGACCGAGTCCAAAGAGGTTCGAGTCCAAGTCAAGACCGAGTCCAAAGAGGTTCGAGTCCAAGTCAAGACCGAGTCCAAAGAGGTTCGAGTCCAAGTCAAGACCGAGTCCAAAGAGGTTCGAGTCCAAGTCAAGACCGAGTCCAAAGAGGTTCGAGTCCAAGTCAAGACCGAGTCCAAAGAGGTTCGAGTCCAAGTCAAGACCGAGTCCAAAGAGGTTCGAGTCCAAGTCAAGACCGAGTCCAAAGAGGTTCGAGTCCAAGTCAAGACCGAGTCCAAAGAGGTTCGAGTCCAAGTCAAGACCGAGTCCAAAGAGGTTCGAGTCCAAGTCAAGACCGAGTCCAAAGAGGTTCGAGTCCAAGTCAAGACCGAGTCCAAAGAGGTTCGAGTCCAAGTCAAGACCGAGTCCAAAGAGGTTCGAGTCCAAGTCAAGACCGAGTCCAAAGAGGTTCGAGTCCAAGTCAAGACCGAGTCCAAAGAGGTTCGAGTCCAAGTCAAGACCGAGTCCAAAGAGGTTCGAGTCCAAGTCAAGACCGAGTCCAAAGAGGTTCGAGTCCAAGTCAAGACCGAGTCCAAAGAGGTTCGAGTCCAAGTCAAGACCGAGTCCAAAGAGGTTCGAGTCCAAGTCAAGACCGAGTCCAAAGAGGTTCGAGTCCAAGTCAAGACCGAGTCCAAAGAGGTTCGAGTCCAAGTCAAGACCGAGTCCAAAGAGGTTCGAGTCCAAGTCAAGACCGAGTCCAAAGAGGTTCGAGTCCAAGTCAAGACCGAGTCCAAAGAGGTTCGAGTCCAAGTCAAGACCGAGTCCAAAGAGGTTCGAGTCCAAGTCAAGACCGAGTCCAAAGAGGTTCGAGTCCAAGTCAAGACCGAGTCCAAAGAGGTTCGAGTCCAAGTCAAGACCGAGTCCAAAGAGGTTCGAGTCCAAGTCAAGACCGAGTCCAAAGAGGTTCGAGTCCAAGTCAAGACCGAGTCCAAAGAGGTTCGAGTCCAAGTCAAGACCGAGTCCAAAGAGGTTCGAGTCCAAGTCAAGACCGAGTCCAAAGAGGTTCGAGTCCAAGTCAAGACCGAGTCCAAAGAGGTTCGAGTCCAAGTCAAGACCGAGTCCAAAGAGGTTCGAGTCCAAGTCAAGACCGAGTCCAAAGAGGTTCGAGTCCAAGTCAAGACCGAGTCCAAAGAGGTTCGAGTCCAAGTCAAGACCGAGTCCAAAGAGGTTCGAGTCCAAGTCAAGACCGAGTCCAAAGAGGTTCGAGTCCAAGTCAAGACCGAGTCCAAAGAGGTTCGAGTCCAAGTCAAGACCGAGTCCAAAGAGGTTCGAGTCCAAGTCAAGACCGAGTCCAAAGAGGTTCGAGTCCAAGTCAAGACCGAGTCCAAAGAGGTTCGAGTCCAAGTCAAGACCGAGTCCAAAGAGGTTCGAGTCCAAGTCAAGACCGAGTCCAAAGAGGTTCGAGTCCAAGTCAAGACCGAGTCCAAAGAGGTTCGAGTCCAAGTCAAGACCGAGTCCAAAGAGGTTCGAGTCCAAGTCAAGACCGAGTCCAAAGAGGTTCGAGTCCAAGTCAAGACCGAGTCCAAAGAGGTTCGAGTCCAAGTCAAGACCGAGTCCAAAGAGGTTCGAGTCCAAGTCAAGACCGAGTCCAAAGAGGTTCGAGTCCAAGTCAAGACCGAGTCCAAAGAGGTTCGAGTCCAAGTCAAGACCGAGTCCAAAGAGGTTCGAGTCCAAGTCAAGACCGAGTCCAAAGAGGTTCGAGTCCAAGTCAAGACCGAGTCCAAAGAGGTTCGAGTCCAAGTCAAGACCGAGTCCAAAGAGGTTCGAGTCCAAGTCAAGACCGAGTCCAAAGAGGTTCGAGTCCAAGTCAAGACCGAGTCCAAAGAGGTTCGAGTCCAAGTCAAGACCGAGTCCAAAGAGGTTCGAGTCCAAGTCAAGACCGAGTCCAAAGAGGTTCGAGTCCAAGTCAAGACCGAGTCCAAAGAGGTTCGAGTCCAAGTCAAGACCGAGTCCAAAGAGGTTCGAGTCCAAGTCAAGACCGAGTCCAAAGAGGTTCGAGTCCAAGTCAAGACCGAGTCCAATTGAGACAGTCAAGATAGAGACAGAAAAAAAATCATGAGTACAAGACCACATACTAAACTATTGAGAATTTGTGTGATGCAATAGACAGCATATCTTCTATTTTCATTATTGTTTGTAATGATCAAAAAGACAATTTTATTTTACCTTAAAATAAGGTAATTTTATTTACTTTAATTATAGCACTAAAGTCACAAAGCCGAAGTGTAACTTCAATTTTTTTTTATTGAAGTGTAACAATCCTATTCTGCCAATAGAAAATGTAACAAATAACCAGCAAACACTTACAATATGTTCCCATTCACTAGTTCGCCTATGCAGATAATATTGATGGTAGCAGGAATAGCGAGGGTATGCTTGTTTGACGTGCTGTCTGGGGGGGGGCAGGCCTCGAGCTCGCCGGTTCCTGTTGAACCCGGATCACTCCCCCTCGAAGAGGGGAGTGCGCCGAGCTCGGAACCGGCTCGAACCCTGTGTACCCCCCAAAAGGCGCATGATGCCAGACAGCAGCCGGGTAACGCATTCCCCCCAAAAGGCACAGGGCTTGAGGCTGCCGATGTGGCATATGGCTTGGGAACGGGAGTGGGTGTAGGATGTAGCGTAGGCTTGGGACAGAGTGCGGGCTTGGGCTTTGGACAGGGCTTGGGACAGGGCTTGTCTGCAGCGGCAGAGCGTGGGCTTGTGTCTGCAGGGGCAGAGCGTGGGCTTGTGTCTGCAGCGGCAGAGCGTGGGCTTGTGTCTGCAGCGGCAGAGCCTGGGCTTGTGTCTGCAGGGGCAGAGCGTGGGCTTGTGTCTGCAGCGGCAGAGCGTGGGCTTGTGTCTGCAGCGGCAGAGCGTGGGCTTGTGTCTGCAGCGGCAGAGCGTGGGCTTGCGTCTGCAGCGGCAGAGCGTGGGCTGGGACAGAGCGTGGGCTTGGAAGTTTAGTGAATCTAAATGAATGCATAAAGACTCAACGGAAGTGCTAGGTCCTAAAGTTTTCTCTCGAGCGAGAGGAACGCCGAGTTTTGCGAATACTTCTTGGACTTTCGAAAGATGCGTGGCTGGGATGGAGTCAGGAGGTGAGATGATTAAAAAATCGTCTAGTAAATGGATAAGGTAAGGAATTGCGTAGTTGTTTGAGAGAATCCAGCAAATCGTCTCAGACAACAAGTTGAATATTTTTGGGCTGCTTCTGCATCCGAACGTGAGGCGGATGGAAAAATAGAATTTCTCACGCCAACAGATGCAGAATAGATGCCAAAAGTCTGGGTGTATCGGCATGACCTTAAATGCGGAGGTGATATCTACTTTGGCTAACCAGGCACCGCGTCCGGTATTTTTTATTAGGGTGATGGCTTGATCAACGTCATGATAATGAAGAGAATATTCTTCGAGCGGAATTAGGCTGTTGATGCTTGGGAAAGGAGAGCCGTGTGGGGACGAGAGATCAAATATGAGGTGCTTTTTTCCCGAGAATTTTTGCGTGGCCACACCGATGGGGCTAACGTGAAAAACTGTGAATGAGGGGGCGGAGAACGGGGCGATTATAAATTTGTCATCGATCTCTTTTTCGATGAGGCGATCGACCGTCTCGGGCTCCGCGAGTGCAGACTGGAGATTAGGGCAGATTAAACTGTGTGAGAGAGGGCTTGCGATGCCGGGATTGAAGCCTTTCGCGAGGCCGGTTAAAAGGTAGTCTGTAAGGTGAGTATTGGGGTGGTTGGATAATTCAAAAGCCAAATGCAAAACATTCACGGGAGTCGAAAGGTAGGGTTTAGATTTTTTATTATCGTTCCTGTGCACAGGACAAACCAAGCGGGCGTGGGCGCTGCTGCAGGGGCTACAAACATGTAAATAGCGGCAGCGTTGCCTAACACATTTGCCTGCATTGAAACTCATGCAAGCTTTTTGTGCGCGGGAACTGGTGGGTTCAAAGGTGGTTGGGTTGGCTGGAAGATTTAGCAGGTGCGGAACATAAGCGGTAGATGCGGTGGGAGGTGGGACTGGGCTTGAGGGAGCGGGGGAGGTTGACCATGGGGCAAGCGGCGGTGCTGTGGGTCACTGATAGACAAACTGCGCAGGTGATGTCATGGACTCCTAAGAAGAACAGGTTGTGGAGATCAGTGTCCAGAGCCCCCCAGTAGGGGTTCTGGTTCCACTGAGCTACCCTGATAGCGCGCATTTTGCAGAAAACATCTTGTGGTATGTATAGAAGTGGGTTCCCCGAAGGAGAGTGCGAGCTCCGCGACTATGGCGAGATAGTCGCCGAGCTCGCGCCTCCTATGAGGAAACAGATGACTTCCGAATATCGTGAAAATGCTACGGTGAATTCGGGAAATGAGAGGAGGCGAGAGTGACTGTGGGACGTGTTTTTAAAGGTGAGGCAAAGATCGCCGTAGGCGATCTGGCGATCTGCTGACGGTAGTGCGAGTGGGGAAAGATAGAAAGATCTATGTCTGCACCTGCTAAAATCTGTGTCCTGATTCCTCCGGAGACGAGGGGTGGTTCCAGAGCTGGAGCGTGGTTCGGGATTGGCATGGCTGTTGCTGTGGCCAATGAGTAGTTAGGGAGGGCCAGAGGCATGGAGAGGAGGGAGGGAATTACGGCCTCCGGAGCGGCTAACGGAGGCAGCCTCATGCTAGCGGCATCCGGGGCGGGGACCAGAGGGAGGGAGGGGAGGAGGGAAGGCGGGCCGTAGGCCAGAGGGAAGGAGGGTGGGAAGGAGGGTAGGATGGCAGGTGGGAAGGATGGAAGGAGTGCTGGCGGGCCACGGGCCTGAGGGAGGAAAGGCCAGCTGGGGGCCGGGGCCTGGGTTGATGGCGTTGATGGTGGGCCTGGGCGCCAGTGGCCGAAGTCGGTGCCGCCGGCCAAAAGTTGTCAAATGGTGGAGTGGCTTGGGTGACGCTGCTGGGACCTGGAAACTGGAATGCCGCTGGAGGAAGCAGCTGCTGGCATCAGCCGGGCTTGATTATATGCTCCGGCTCCTCCCGAACTTTGTTAATAAAACATCATTTCTTGAACTTATGACTTAGTGTCCCCCAAAGTAACCAACCCCCCCCACTTTTATAAGGAACTTTTTAACACCTTTGTGTGCCTGTGTGCGTGTGCGCGCCTGCCCGTGCTCATGCGCGTTCGATAAAGGAGCTACCAGAAAGAGCAGAGGCCCCACGGCTAGTTTAAAAGCACGTTTCGGTGCCCATACTTAAATAACATATTCATATCGAAATGACAATAAAAATACGATCAATCTTATCTTGAAGCCCTACTTTTTAAACTCCTAACTACTTTCTAAAAATATTCAAATGCAATGCTAACTCTGAAACATGGCATTAACTTACCTCTCTTTGTGATGCCTTTGCAGGTTTCTTACAAAATTGGATGTTGTCCCACAGGTTTCGGAGAAAGTTTTATTGCAAAAAGTTTCCTTTTAAGCGCACTGTCGATAAATTCTTTATGGCTTGTAAAACCAAATGTTATTATGCCGCTGCTCGCTGACATCGTGCCTGATGAATGATTGATGCTGTTCAGTTCGCGCCGCGGACGAATCGTCCATTTGAACCGGTTCATTCTTTTAAGTGAACCAGTCGAACCATTTCACCTGAATTGTTCGCGTTTAGCGTCTCCCGTAAACACTTAATATTACCCACAAATTAATTCAGTTCTTCACTTTCTGGCATGCACAACAGTCCCGAGGACTTGAACCAATATACCGGAGTTATTTAGTTACACCAACAGCACACACTGAACTGAACTGCTGTGTGAAGAGAGAACTTACAGTATGAACACGCGCGGCTCTCGTTCTTGAGTCGAGAGTCGGCAACAGTTTTCGGATCACAAGAAGCATGCTCTATCAATGTTTTATTTTGAAGCAGAAAATATATATATACAGTATATCTGGACTCGGTCGAGACCAATGACCAAGTCCGAGACAAGTCCGAGTGCAAATACCAACGAGTCCAAGACAAGTCCGAGATCATAAAAAAAGTCTTGAGTCCGGACTCGAGTACTACAGCACTAGCACTACAATGGTTCAGATCTTACTTATGATGATTCCTTCCAGCTATCCAAATTGGCAGAGTGCATCGAAGATATAAAACATTGGATGACTTGTAATTTCCTTCTATTAAATTCTAATAAAACAGAAATATTTCTTATCGGACCAAAGACACGTGAGCAGAGGTGGGTAGTAACGCGCTACATTTACTTCGTTACATTTACTTGAATAACATTTTGGAAAATATGTACTTTTTAAATAAAATTAAAAGTGTGTACTTTTACTTGAGTAAATTTCTAATAGAAAATCTGTACTTTTACTTCGTTACATAACTTACATTGCGTGACGTTCCTTCGTTCCTTCATTTTAAAATATGCTTTTTAAAACGCGTTGTTTATTATGTTAAGGTTGTCGTCTCATTTTACGGGCATTCCCGAGTGATCGATTCTTTTGAGTCGATTCTTTTGCAAGCATTAATTGAACAATGGGCAAAACCATTTGAATAGGCTAATGAATCAGTTTAAATGATTTGTTCAGTTCGCAGCACGATCTGAATCATCTGAAGCAGGATTACTCACTCCTCGTAGCGCGAAACTTAAGAACACGCAGAACACAAAGAGCGTTGGATGAAGTGGATATTAATCTATATCTATACAATCAAAACTGCAAATGTGTCATATTGTTAGCCAGTAATGGCCGCCATATGCGCGCACCCGCGCGACCTGTTCGTCAGACACAGCAACATGCGCGTTACCTGTCAGACACAGAGACGTGGGCAGTGTTGGGTGTAACTAGTTACTAAGTAATTAGTTACTGTAATTTAATTACTTTTCCCTTGAAAGAGTAAAGTAAGGGATTACTCTTATTTTTTCTGTAATTTAATTACAGTTACTTCTGATGTAATTAAACTAAATACTTTGTGTAATATGTGTGTGTGCAGAAGAGAAATTGACATCAAAATTCAAAGTCTAACTTTAAAATCCGTGCTTTAATGTATAATTCTCACATTTGTAATTAATAATAATACTTTATGTAGTTTTATATTATTTATTTGAATGAATTAAAAGAGCCGTTTCATGTCCATCCTTGAATCACTTAACTCATCAAGGTTGATGTAGGATATAGAAAGTAATTAGTAATAAGTAATTAAATACTTTTTGAAGAGAGTAACTTGTACAGTAATCTAATTACATTATCAAATGTGTAATTAGTAACTAGTAATTAATTACTTTTTCAGAGTAACTTACACTGACGCAATGTAAGGAACATTCTGTGAAAACATATTCTTGATATCTTTAATATTGACTGAGTAAAGCCATGTCAAAGATTCAAATCATAGACAAAATGAATGCATAAAATCAACCATTGATGCTCATTATCTCATAATTCGATGTTGAGACTTTAACCTGGTTTTCACAGACTGGGTAACAAATGTGAAAAATGTTTTATTAAACAACAGCTGTAAAAGGTGATGAGACTTTTCTGTTTTCTGATAGGCCCTACAAACCCAGCGACGGACAAAGGTCATGTCAAAGTGTTCAGCTGTCATCAATTCCTGCAATGGATTCAGCCACGTTCTCATTATTGGATCAGGTTGCGGCCATCATGTTATAAAAACAATACTAAAATTCTGTAGAAACAGAGCCAAATATTTACTGTAAAGCACTCTCTGACATTATAGAGATACACAAAGCTGAACTAGTTTATGTGACCAGTTAGTCTGATATACGGGACAGTGTAAAGAATACTTGATGCATTTGTGCATTTGAAACACGCTAGACAGGCCCAAAGGTTAACTAATGTCATCTTTTAACATGACATGAATCAATTACTGGTTAATTTAAGATAACGTCAGCTAAGATAATTTATAATCAGATCAGACAGCCACCAATCCATCATTTAAAATGGGTGACTTCTCTCAATACGGCAAAGAGCACATTTGTCTATAAAGTGCACACTTTTCTTTTTTGGAAAGGACCTTATTGGTCCTGGATCAATAGTTTGCATGCATCTCTTTATGTGATGTCTTAACTCTCTAGTCTCGCATGCTCCCTTTCAGGTCCTGCTGGTCTGGTGTGCGCTGAGACCCTAAGACAGGAGGGCTTTACGGATCGTATTGTGATGTGCACCATGGACAAACATCCACCGTACGACAGGCCTAAACTGAGTAAGGTTTGTACACAGAACAGTCCACTGAGAGATCTGAGATCAGTAACATCACTGTTACATATACAGTGCAGAGGTTATCATGTTGACCACACATACTGTGATAGTTGGTGTTGTATTCTTCAGTCTCTGGAGAGCACAGCCGAACAGCTGCAGATGAGAGCCGCCGAGTTCTTTCAGATGCACGACATTGAGGTACTGCTAGAAAAAGAGGTGAGATGACATTAATATCTTTTTAG
>NC_079908.1:21103264-21113264 GCF_024868665.1 Triplophysa rosa | reverse complement strand
TACAAAGCTCACTTAAGCACATGAAAGCATTAAACCTAACCCTAACTCCTGAGAAACCACTGAGACATTAAAGAGATTCTTCTTTCCCAGGAAGCGCTGCAGTAAATCCAAGACATCTTAATGATGCCACATGTTCTTACATGATTAATAAAGACTGAGATAACACTGAGATAATAATGAGATAATGAGACAGAAATTGGGCCTTAAGTAAGGGATAATGAAAAAAGCAGCCGGCTGTTATGGTGAAATAATCCCCTTCAGTGAGACACAAGACCCTCCGCCTCACGTCCTGATCACACTGTCGGGGATTATTTCTGCCATAACAACCGGCTGCCTGGACATTATCCCTCACATAACAGATGATGAAGTTACATTCATAAACACTTTCAGTTGTTTCAGTTCTCTCTCTCTCTCTCTCTCTCTCTCTCTCTCTCTCTCTCTCTGTCCACCCTTAACACTGTTGACCTGGGCATGAGGTAATATGGAAAGATGATAAAATATTAATTTCTCCTTGAGAAATATTTGCCAAGTAAAACAGCAATTTCAGAAAGAGTAAAGAAACCTGCAAGTAATAAATGAAACAGTGGTGGGTGCGTCTCAATCAGATTCATTGTTCAGTAGTCAGGGCATTTTCAGATCTCAGTCGTTCCCTTCAAAACCCCAGACCTGGAGACGTTCAGATTATAATTCACACGCGTCTTGGTAAAGCTTGAGTTTAAGACATCGTCTTCACTTGATGCTGTAATCTCACTTACTGGTTGTTTATTAACTGTCTGGATAACACAAGAGTCTCTCTGTCAAGATAAAGTCAACCCACCTAACAGTCACATATTTATTTAAGACTCATTAACAAATGAAGGAACGACAGATAAATGAGAGAACTCTGTCTGGGTGTTCAAGCGGCACACAAAGAACAATGAGGAGGTAATCGTCTGTGTGTTGACTTCAAATGATAACGTTAAGAATGAAAGGTTTTTGTATTCCAGTGTGCTAATGGCTGGTGGTATTTTAGTAGTTAAATCAAAGGTGGAATGAGAGAACAACATGTTTCTGGAGAACTTTCAGGTGGAGACCACAGTGTTAACTGCTTGGGAAGGATTAACAGATAAAAAAGTGTTCTCTATGTTTATCACGATTATTGAATAATTATCACTTTGATTTGATTCAAACACACCTTGCATCTGAAATGGACTGTTCCAAGATGGCGGACACACATGAGGCTGACCGTGCAAAAATTACCCAGCATTCCATGCCACTCACGCTGATATCAGAGGAATAAATGGATCTCCTCTGATGACATGGAAAAGTCTTGAACTGATTCTGTCTGACGATGTGGAACAGTTCCCATCCGGGAGAACACTGTAGATTTCTGCAATATAAACCTAAACACACAACGGAAGAATAAGTGAAATACTCCATTCAAATAATAGAAACACGGCAGATCTTTGAGAAGACATCAGGGGACTTTCACACTAATATTCATCTTTAATTGAAAAGCTGATCCCAGATGAGGTCACACTAAAATCCTGTTAGATTTTCTCTCCTCTCTCTGAGGAAACGTAGTGTAATGTTTAGAATCCGCCCACAGCCCCCAGACACTTTAATAGCATGCTGCATGAAATGCACAAATAAAAAAATATTTTTTGGGATCTCTTTTGCTGGCTTGACATCAGACAGAGTTGGATTGTGATCTGGTTCAGGCTTCAGCTCATTCAGACCTGGAACAAACATACTGTACACGTCACAACATATGAAAACATGTAAATAAATGTAGATTGTAGAGGTAAAATCAACCGGATTTGGGTAAATTTGATGAAAAATGTTTAAGTTCACATTGAGATCTTCAATAATATTGACTTTTGATTGCAGACTTGACAAAGCTGAGCTCAGTTTGACACATTGTTGACATCTCTTATCAAACTCTAATGACAGAGACATTTATGACTCTTTTTTTCAGGAGAAATATCTGAGATTCACATGAGATTGTTATTAATATTTCTTTATGGGGTTGAACAAACGTGTAGTTGAAAGAGAACCAAACTTACAATTGTCCAGAGTCTTCACTTTTTTTTAGGTTTTACAGGTTTGGAACAGCATGAGAGTAAATATATATGATAGATTTGTGTGTTAACTTGCTCTTTAAGAAGTGTTTCAGTTCAGATTTAGACACTACTTTCCTAAAACCTAAAACAAAGACTGAAGTGTTTTTTATCCCCAGTGTGTATCTGAGTGGTTTTCACACTCACCATCTCTCTGTCAGCTCATCATCATCTTCATCACCTCGGAGCATCCCCTGAAGTGTTTTAAGGTGTGCGTGTCCCGCGGCCGCAGCATTTGGGATGCGCTGATGGTGAGATGATGGTGCTGGATGCATAAATAAATTATTGTGTGTGAAATCCACCAGAGGAAATAAAGAGAAGCTAATGAACAGACCGGAAGAGTTTCCACATCTTCAGCCGTTTTATACAGCAGGAATTAAAGCTCGGCCTGTCTCGTATACTACAAACCAGAGACAGACAGAGAGAGTGAGAGAGAGATAGAGAGAGAGAGAGAGAGAGAGAGAGTAATTACTAATGTCTAAAGCACATTTCTAGACATTAATAAATAATGCCAGTAGATGGGATGGTGTGAGATTTGTGTGCTTTTTCCCTCCTGACATCCAATCAAATTTTCAGATGAATAAAAGTGAGAGTGTTGTAATCCTCTGAGTCTCTGAGCTGCTTTATTTCCTGCTTGATCTTAATGAGATTTATTAATCATCTCCATTTTAAAACAGGATTGTTGTCTTGGCCGTCACTCAAGTAAAAATAAATAAATAAATAAATAAAAATAAAAAATAAAAATAAAGTTGAGTCAAGTATTCAGCTGTAAATCACTTCATTTATAGGTGATGCCCATTCAAGTGCAAAACTAAAACTTTTAACACATTGTCAGCTGAACCGGTGCCTTACCGAGACATACTGAGCCTTGCTGAGCTTTACAAAGCCACACTGAACCTTACTGAGACTAGTAAAGTCTACCTGAGCATAATCGAGACATACTGAGCCTTACTGAGCTTTACAAACCCATACTGAACCTTACTGAGCTTTAAAAAGCCCAACTGAACCTTACTGAGACTAGTAAAGTTTAACTGAGCCTAATCGAGACATACTGAACCTTACTGAGCTTTACAAACCCATACTGAACCTTACTGAGACTAGTAAAGTCTAACTGAGCCTAATCGAGAACCTTACGGAGCTTTACAAACCCATACTGAACCTTACTGAGACTTACTGAGACTAGTAAAGTTTAACTGAGCCTAATCGAGACATACTGAACCTTACTGAGCTTTACAAACCCATACTGAACCTTACTGAGACTTACTGAGACTAGTAAAGTCTAACTGAGCCTAATCGAGACATACTGAACCATACTGAGCTTTACAAAGCCCAACTGAACCTTACTGAGACTTACTGAGACTAGTAAAGTTTAACAGTTTTTTACAAAGCTGTACTGACACTTCCTGAGACATTTAGACACGTACTGATCCTTACTGAGACTTACAAAGTCTTATTGAGCTTTACAAAACCTTACTGAGACATACTGAGCCTTAAAAAATCTAATTGAGACATACTGAGCTTTACTGAGACTTCCCAGAGGACGTACTGCTCAGATATTGCTCTTCCACATCTCAGGAGAACTGGTGGAGTTTTCAGTTGTGTTTCATTTATGCATCAACTTGGCCTCAGATGAAAGACTAATAGCTGAGATCTCTTCTGAAACGGAGACATCACTCTCTTTCTCAGGTGAAATAGACAAATGAGACTCTCCATTTGCTCTCTACTGAATCTCATTGATGTCCAGGAGAAATAGTAGAGATATTAAAGAGATCTCATACTGTATGTCTAAAATGATCAGAGTCAGCAGTGGCTGATTGAACAGGTTTGTGTTTCCGGTCACCGTGAGTCTGTGTTCATCCTTATCTGGTCTTGTGGTGTTTTTCAGACGTATGACCCCGTCCTCTCTGGAGTGTTTTCTGGAGGGGGGGACATCAGGGCAAAGGTATGAGGAGAGCTAGTTAACCCTCATGTCCAGAGCAAACGCAGCACGTGTGGATCTTCATTAACCTCCACGCAGGTGAACCGTTCATCTCCGGGAGCCACTTATTCCCGGCAATAACCCAGCGTTGAACACGGCCTCGGCCGCCTCGCTCTCTTTTTTCAATTAGAGCAGAAGCGACGTTTCATTAACCCCTCGCTGCTCTGGGCCGGCCGGCTCGTGCCAGGCTTGTTTGGGGTTGCGTCGGGGTGCGCGGTGAGGAGGACGATATTTTACCCTAAACTATCCGAGAGTTTCGCCGTCTGACAGCCACCTGCCCGATCCGGCCTGAAATATGGTGGTGCGTTCAAGAGAGCAAATCATATTTCCTGAGAGCGGGCGCTAATAAAGTGAACTCACTTAAAGGAAAATGAGGAGAAACATCACGGCCTGATACACTGGAAATAAAGAGAACATAAATCTAGTTATTCTTCACAGGACAAAACTCAGACGCAAAGTCAACAGAAAGACAGAAGACAGACAGACTGTTGTGCTTTATGAGTGTGTGTCAGAGGTTTTATTTCAGATTGAACAATATTCTCTTCACCTGTGATGAAACATTGTAAACAATGACCAGATCTTCATTTTGTCCACTTGGAATGATGAGGTTCTGACATTTGGGTCAAAACTGAGTTCTTCACATATTCTTACTTACGTTGAAGGATGTTTTATTCTTTATGCTGCGTACATTTTGGGACTTTCTCTCACACATAAAAAGGTTTTATCTACAAAGTCAAATCTCAGAAAGCAGAAAGAACCTTATAAATCCTATCCGACGATTTGCAAATTTCCACAGGAATGAAACGAGCAGAATCAAGGAACAGAACTAGAAAAGGGTAATGTCAAATAAAAAAGATATTTAAAGGGACTCACATGATAGAGCATAAAATTCCTTTGGCCTAAATGATTAAAACATTATAATAATGCTTGCTTAACGCATTTCAGTCTTCTTCAGAATACCCATCCATTGTTCACGAAAGTCCATAATTTGCAAAAACTCTCACACATTAATAAAACTATTAATGAAAAATGGTAAAAATCAATTTCATCATTAACTGCTGGTACCGTCACGCAAAAAGTTAAAAAATAAAGTAAATGAAAAAGTAGATACATTTAAAAAAGTACAAATACCTATTTGGAATTGAATCTGAAAGAGGTCATGGGTTAAATCCCTGGTACTGATGACGTGTTTATCTTGAATGGACTGTAGAAAACATGATCTGCCAAATGTATAAATGTAAAATGAAAGGCTAATGAAATGAGTAAATTCATGCGTGTCCTGTACGACTGATGCTATACAAACCTCTCTCACTAGAACAGTCATTTCTCTCACCTGTAAACATTCTGCTCTTCCGATGTTTCTTCATGCAGAACAGGAGCTGCGCTGTGATTGGATCTCCACCTCAGCTCGGGCCTCGTGATTGGTCTGTTGTGACTGACCGTAGCATCAGTTTCAGAGTGATTAAGAGCTGTTGATCCAATCAGAAATGCAGACACATATGGACAGACGGACAGATTCACAGCAATAATTAGTGATAATCGATACAGATCAGGTGTGCGTTTGTGATGTTTTCCCATCATGCCTCATTCAGCTGTGTCGTGAGCCCGGCACCCATAATCCCTTTCTGCTCTGATTCCTCATCACAGATCACATGCTGATCGATCAATAACTCCCGGAGTCTGAAGTGGTTTGAGCGGTAATTTTAAGACGTAATAAATCCCGCCGCGTTTATGTTCCTGAAGAACAGCGCTGCGGTTTTTACTGTCTCACTCGAAGCGACAGAAGGTCACTCGCTCTGTCTCTATGTCTCGCTCTAATTTGTGTCGCTGTCTTAAGCCCGTTCGACTTCATTATGACAGAAGATCAAGTACGGAATGCACAGCACGGCACACAAAAAAACGAATATTTCAATCTGAACATGAAGGTGGAAGGTCAAGTTGAGAGCATTGCATTCTGGGATACTTTATTCCAAGCAGATCCCAAAACACACAAAAGCTTACTATACACAGTATGCATACTCCATAAAACACATAGAAACAAACTAGACTAACTTCTAGAAAAAGAAGTGATGGGGAAAGTACACACACACACACGTCAGCCGATACAGTAATGTGTGTGTGTGTGTGTGTGTGCGTGTGCGTGCGTGTGCGTGTGTGTGTGTGTGTGCGTGTGCGCGTTGTGTGTGTAGTGGTCTGTCAAACAGAGATAGGCCGAGCTGTGGATCAATAGGTTTATGATGGCCGCTGGCCAGCAGTTGTTTCCGTGATCTCTCTCTCTCTCTCTCTTTACTCATCAATACTTTCATTGGCTGTGTGGAGCTGCAGGGCTGCACCAGTAATCAGGGATATTTTTAGAGGCTTAGAGCTCTTTCTGGCAAGGTTATAGCACTCTCTCTCTCTCTCTCTCTCTCTGGCAGTGATGCGGAGTAACTGTCTAAAGTAGAAACTCTACTAACACAACAGCAGTTTTCAGCAGTGAAACAGTTTTGTAGAGAACGTGCACACAGCAAAAGTAAATTCGTGCTTGTGAAACCATTTCACAGGGTGTTTAATGTCACATGCACACATGCACTTTTGTCTCTGAAATGGTTTCTGAACAATAAAGATGCCGAAATAAAGCAAACACTGAAAGACAGAACAGAACCAACACAGAAGAAGCTTGCTGAAAACACTAGCAGAAGACTGGACCGAACACACTTTTAAAGAGCGACGGGCAACAAATGGGTCTTCACATCTTTACTAGAATCTGTACACACCACACGTCACAACTGGAACAGAGCCGGTCTGACTGAACACCATCAGTCATCACAACCAAAATCACATTCATTATCAGCCTGACAGTCTGTAAAGAACTTCTTATTTTCTTCATCAACATTCTGATGCTTTGAAGAATCCGAAGAAATGAAATCCGATGAAGAAACATCAAGAATCACTGGAACCTCTTTAAACTGAAGAGACACTGTACACGAGCGTTTGTCTGTGAAAACAGATCAGAAGTGTGTGCTGAACAGACCTTGCTTTGGTTTTATGTCCACACTCTGTGTTCAACATACTTCAACCACAAGACATCAAAAGCTCAAGAACTGTCAAATAACCACAGTCTCAAGAGATTACACCCTTACAAATGTATAAACATCACAGCATTAGATAACAATATTACAATACAAATCAATAATATCAAACGTTTTATCTGCAAACACTTCTGATGATTTGATGATGTTTTTTCGTACATCATGTGATTTTCATTATCTTGACATTTTTACATGTGGAGTGTCTGAATACATTTGAACTGTACAAACCTTTAAAACCAGAGACTCTATTCAACACCTAAATACAAATCTCTCTCTCTCTCCTCAGAATAAAACAGTGAGAAAGATATATATGAGATATGTAGTCATATTTCAGAGACAAAGAGGTGTCAGTGTGTGTCCTTAATGATGACAATATATCTGTAACATTCATAGATGCAGAAAATGATCTCAGCTCATAGCTGATGACCCTATCAGGGGAGAGAGAGACACTTTCAAGTACATATTCCTCATAATTAATAAATGAAAAATGTTACTGCAGCTAATCAATAGTGTAGTTAGAGGGGATTGATCGAGCTGGGAATCTCTTCACCGCCGCTTAGATTCCCCCCGTTCAAAACAAAAGACTCTCCTGAGAACCATCTGACTGACGGACCATCAGCACGACCCCTCCTAAAAACACACACAGAGAGAGAGAGAGAGAGAGAGAGAGAGAGAGAATTAATTATCATCAGCACACAGCTGATCTATCATCCCGGGCTATTACAGCCGGGTCAACGTCTCTCACACACACACGCTCTGTTTCACATCTTGCTGAGCTGCCCTACATAAACTACTACCTTCTAAGGCAACATGCTAACTTAAATGACACCTAATAAGTGAGCTCTTTATAGGCACCCACAATGCTGTTACACTGTTTATACCACAGTAAATATAATCTTATCTGTGTTATCCGTTTCAGAAATGTGGTGTTACTTTACTTTCTTAAAAAACATTGGTTCTGTTTCTGTGTGTGTGTGTGTGTGTGCGCGTGTGTGTGTGTGTGTGTGTGTGTGTGTGCGTGCGTGCGTGCGTGCGTGCGTGTGTGTGTGTGCGTGTGTGTGTGTGTGTTAGTTTCATGAGTTATACTTATATATCTTATGAATGTACTGCTCTGATTTTATGTAAAGATGCTGACGGATGATGACATTACATGGACTCTACTATACAGCGGGTCAAAGAGGACCAGACACAGACAGACCCACTGTCTGCACATAAGAGAGAGACAGACAGACAGACAGACCCACTGTATGCATATGAGACAGACAGACAGATCAACTGTCGGCACTTAAGAGAGAGAGAGAGACAGACAGACAGACAGACAGATCAACTGTCTGCATATGAGAGAGAAAGACGGACAGACAAACACACTGTATGCATATGAGACAGACAGACAGATCAACTGTCGGCACTTAAGAGAGAGAGAGAGAGAGACAGACAAACAGACAGATCAACTGTCTGCATATGAGAGAGAAAGACAGACAGACAGATCAATTGTCTGCATATGAGAGAGAGAGAGACAGACAGACAGACAGACAGACAGACAGACAGACATACATGCAGACAGACGAACTGTCTGTACATTAGAGAGACAGACAGACAGACATACAGACAGACAGGCAGGCAGACAGGCAGGCAGACAGACAGACAGACATACGAACTGTCTGCACATAAGAGAGACAGACAGACAGACGAACTGTCTGCACATAAGAGAGAGAAACAGACAGACAGATCAACTGTCTGCACATAAGAGAGAGAGAGAGACAGACAGACAGACAGACAGACAGACAGATCAACTGTCTGCATATGAGAGAAACAGACAGACAGACAGACAGATCAATTGTCTGCATATGAGAGAGACAGACAGACAGACAGACAGACAGGCAGACAGACGAACTGTCTGCACATAAGAGAGACAGACAGACAGATCAATTGTCTGCATATGAGAGAGACAGACAGACAGGCAGGCAGGCAGGCAGACAGACAAACTGTCTGCACATAAGAGAGAGAAACAGACAGACAGATCAACTGTCTGCACATAAGAGAGAGAGACAGACAGACAGACAGACAGACAGACAGACAGACAGACAGATCAACTGTCTGCATATGAGAGAAACAGACAGACAGACAGAAAGACAGATCAATTGTCTGCATATGAGAGAGACAGACAGACAGGCAGACATACGAACTGTCTGCACATAAGAGAGACAGACAGACGAACTGTCTGCACATAAGAGAGAGAAACAGACAGACAGATCAATTGTCTGCACATAAGAAAGACAGACAGACAGACAGACGAACTGTCTGCACATTAGACAGACAAACAGACAAACAGATATACGTTCAGACAGATCAATTGTCTGCATATGAGAGAGACAGACAGACGGAGAGACAGACAGACAGACAAACTGTCTGCACATAAGAGAGACAGACAGACAGACGAACTGTCTGCACATTAGACAGACAAACAGACAGACAGATATACGTTCAGACAGATCAATTGTCTGCATATGAGAGAGACAGACAGACAGACAGACAGACGAACTGTCTGCACATAAGAGAGACAGACAGAGAGACAGACAGACGGACCCACTGTCTGCACATTAGACAGACAGACAGACGAACTGTCTACACATAAGAGAGACAGACAGAGAGACAGACAGACAGATCCACTGTCTGCGCATGAGAGAGACAGGCAGACAGACAGACAGCACATGCATACATTGTCTGCACATGGGAGAGGCTGTGTGTGAGACATGGTGTCCTCAAGGTCATGTGTGCTCATGGTTGCAGCACACATGTGATATGACTCATATTAACTATAGCTCAGAGGTATCACACACACGCACACACAC
>NC_079908.1:21092087-21103027 GCF_024868665.1 Triplophysa rosa | reverse complement strand
GTGTGTGTGTGTGTGTGTGTGTGCGTGCGTGCGTGCGTGCGTGCGTGTGTGTGTGTGCGTGTGTGTGTGTGTGTTAGTTTCATGAGTTATACTTATATATCTTATGAATGTACTGCTCTGATTTTATGTAAAGATGCTGACGGATGATGACATTACATGGACTCTACTATACAGCGGGTCAAAGAGGACCAGACACAGACAGACCCACTGTCTGCACATAAGAGAGAGACAGACAGACAGACAGACCCACTGTATGCATATGAGACAGACAGACAGATCAACTGTCGGCACTTAAGAGAGAGAGAGAGACAGACAGACAGACAGACAGATCAACTGTCTGCATATGAGAGAGAAAGACGGACAGACAAACACACTGTATGCATATGAGACAGACAGACAGATCAACTGTCGGCACTTAAGAGAGAGAGAGAGAGAGACAGACAAACAGACAGATCAACTGTCTGCATATGAGAGAGAAAGACAGACAGACAGATCAATTGTCTGCATATGAGAGAGAGAGAGACAGACAGACAGACAGACAGACAGACAGACAGACATACATGCAGACAGACGAACTGTCTGTACATTAGAGAGACAGACAGACAGACATACAGACAGACAGGCAGGCAGACAGGCAGGCAGACAGACAGACAGACATACGAACTGTCTGCACATAAGAGAGACAGACAGACAGACGAACTGTCTGCACATAAGAGAGAGAAACAGACAGACAGATCAACTGTCTGCACATAAGAGAGAGAGACAGACAGACAGACAGATCAACTGTCTGCATATGAGAGAAACAGACAGACAGACAGACAGATCAATTGTCTGCATATGAGAGAGACAGACAGACAGACAGACAGACAGACAGACAGACAGGCAGACAGACGAACTGTCTGCACATAAGAGAGACAGACAGACAGATCAATTGTCTGCATATGAGAGAGACAGACAGACAGGCAGGCAGGCAGACAGACAAACTGTCTGCACATAAGAGAGACAGACAGACAAACTGTCTGCACATAAGAGAGAGAAACAGACAGACAGATCAACTGTCTGCACATAAGAGAGACAGACAGACAGACAGACAGACAGACAGATCAACTGTCTGCATATGAGAGAAACAGACAGACAGACAGAAAGACAGATCAATTGTCTGCATATGAGAGAGACAGACAGACAGACAGACAAACTGTCTGCACATAAGAGAGACAGACAGAGAGACAGACAGACGGACCCACTGTCTGCACATTAGACAGACAGACAGACGAACTGTCTACACATAAGAGAGACAGACAGAGAGACAGACAGACAGATCCACTGTCTGCGCATGAGAGAGACAGGCAGACAGACAGACAGCACATGCATACATTGTCTGCACATGGGAGAGGCTGTGTGTGAGACATGGTGTCCTCAAGGTCATGTGTGCTCATGGTTGCAGCACACATGTGATATGACTCATATTAACTATAGCTCAGAGGTATCACACACACACACACACACACACACACGCACACGCACACGCACACACACACGCACACACACACACACACACACACACAACCCAACCCCTAAACCTAAAGATCATAGAACACTTTTTGCATTTTTAGATTTAAAAAAATTATCGTTCTGTACAATTTATAAGCTTTTGTGCCCATGAGGACCTCAATTTTGGTCCCCAGAGTGACACGAGTCCCCATGAGTTGGTGTGCATTCAGGTTTAGGTCCCCACTAACATATACAAACATGTCCACACACACACACACACACACAGATCTTGTGAAGCCCTTTTGCATGAAAGGAAACCACCTTTCCTGTCAGAAGAGCCTCCATTAGCACTAATGCAGGAGACAACAGGTCTGACTGCTCACTAATGGAGAAACACACACACGCACACACACGCACGCACACACACACACACACGCACGCACACACACACACGCACGCACGCACGCACGCACGCACGCACACACACACACACACGCAGTCTGTCTAACACTCCCTCGGCTAATTAAACATGCAGCATTATGAGCAGAAGACAGAGGAACAGGAAGACAGTCCTGTCTGTCTCTTTCTGACCATCTCTCTCTCTCTTACACATATACACACTTTCATTCTCTCCCTCAACTCTGTCCAGTAAGACACAGACAAAGATGACAGACAGACATCACATTTTATATTGAAGTCTTATTTATCACTTATATGTTTAATGTCATGAGTGTGTGTGTGTGTGTGTGTGTGTGTGTGTGTGTGTGCGTGTGCGTGCGTGCGTGTGTGTGTGTGTGCGTGCGTGCGTGCGTGTGTGAATGAATAGTTTGTAAGTGAGAGGTGAGATGTTGAATTAATACACTGTTCCTACAGCTACACACAACCACACTGACAAATCAATAAACACTAGAGCACTATTCCCAAAACTAGACCACAACAAGATTAGATGAAGCCAAACACACACACACACGAAATGGGGTCATATCAAACACTTCTACTGTTTTTATAAAACACAAATTAGAAATATACTGTGAAAGTCAAAGTGTATTGTAAGCTGTGAAAGATGATGTGTAAAGTCGTTCAGATTGAGTGTGTATGTAGATGAAGAGATGAAAGCGCATCTCTCTCTCGCAGCCGTCTGCCAGACGCACTAATTGATAGCATCTGAACTTCAGCCCTGTGAGAGCAGACAGAAATCTATAATCCACTCACAACACAAGAACAACATTACTTGTCATTTTAAAACTTACTTCATTAACCCGCTTTAAAAACCTCTCAGAAATTATCACATATCATCATCATTCCTGGACACAAGTAACACGGTATTACAACAAAGTGCACCACAGCATGAGCATGATGTTTTATACACACTGCAACATGAAACTGATATTTTCATTTCAGATTAGTCTCAGATGTTTCTCCTAAAATTCCTCAGGATGAATAAAAAAGAGAATGAAATGTCAGTGTAATTGTTGAAACACATGAAGCGTCCGGAGGTGTGAAGTGAATGTCGATTCATCTGGATTTGATGAGAAATGTTTGAGTTCATGCTGAGATCTTTTGACAAATCTGAGCTCCGTTTGACACGCTGTTGACATCTCTTGTCAAACTCTAATGACACGCACATTTGTGATATGTATAATAACCCTCTTTCTCAGAAGAAATATCTGAGACACACATGAGACTTGAAAGTTTCCATTTGCTCTCCCTTTAATCTTCTTAATGTCTGAGAAACAATTGAGATATTTAAGAGAGAGGTCATCTGTGATTTATTTGACTTAAATGAATCGATAACATTCATGGAATCATTTGAAACATCACAGCGGTCAAACTTGAGCTCTTCTAAGACGCGCTCGGATGGTTTCTTGTGAGCAGGCTCCTAAATGGGCAGCCGTGTGGAGTGGTCCTCACAGGTCTGTCTGAAGGACCAATCCACTCTCCTCATCTGAGATTAACCATCTCAATTTACTGACCAGTCACACCCCGACACACACGCTCAAAATCCCATAATAATCACACATACTCATGAGCTACCAGCAATCTCTCTCTCTGTGTTTTCCTCTCGTAAGGGCTCTCTAAAGAAGCTCGACCCCTCTCCTGGAGGTCACAGTCCCGCCTCGTCCCCGTGCTGACCGAGACGCTACAGAGACCAATAGCGTGCTGCTAAAGCTAGCGTCATTGATCCGGTGCTCTGGTCTTAAGGAGTAGACAGGATGCCCGGTCACAGGCGCTGGTTACGGGACAGAAATCAGATCCGACTGATGGCTGAAGACCTTTAATGAACTCAAATAATGCCGAGAGGCGCAGAGGACCTCAACACACACCGGCCCATCTCCATCGCTCTTCCTATTGCTTGTTTGTTCATCTTTCATGCCAGACTTCGTTCCTGTTTTCTGCGAATCTGTTCATCGATACACGTCTGTCAGAGTGTTTATCTGACATCACTTATGTTTTTATGTCTTCTGATTTAGAGATGCTCAGAATCACTTGCTAACTTGGTGATATACGAGACATCAAATATTTATTAAAACAAACTCAGTTCCTGTTTAGCACTTGAAGAATCCACTCCCGAGAGAGAGAGAGAGTTAAACGCTGCGTCCCGCAAATCATTTTACAAATGTGTTTTCACGAGGGAAAGGCTCTTTCCCGGATCCGCCTCGAAAATGTGAACAGGACCACAAGCTCCTGCAAAACAAACCATTCAGCTTGTTTATTCAAAACATTCATAACATAAAAATACAAATGATAATATTTCCATCATTTACTTTTGATCATTTTTAATCCATTTTACTGTACCAATACCAAACAATGATGCAAGGGTAATTTTACAATTTAAGACTTTTATTGTATTATTTGAATCACATTAAATGGGAATTGTAGTCATTTGCCATAATATTTCATGCATCAACATATACTTTGAAAGAGCACACCTTGTTCGGTTCACACACATCGCCCGAACTGATCCGAATTCAAGTGGCTTTTCCTGCATGTGACCTCAGTGGGAGTTTCCATGGCAACAGGCGTCTTGGATTCAGATTTTGAAAAGAAATCGCCCATGCAAACATGCACTTTAATTTCTTCTGAACAAAAGCTTTAGAAGTGAGCTTTGGATGAATAAAGAAGACGTGCGCAGTGTTTAAAACACAGCCGTCTGAACTTTATACTCCTCAGCACTGATAAAAGCTACAAACTCACAAATTTAAAAAAACCTTTTAAATGTTTGAGATCGAAGAGAAAATCCCTCCTTTAACATGTTTGAATCTATTATCTCTTGAGAAGATCCTCCCAGCTTTAATTTAAGACGCTTCACGCAGATGAAGAATGTTAATGAACGAGTCAAAGATTTGCTCTCTTTTCTTCCTCCTCTCAAACTTTTAAACAACATACAAAGAGTTTTTATCCACAATGAGATAACCCCATTTTAAAATATTGTCAAAAATCATGTTTTTTTATTGTGCATTCCAATTAATATCAATCAAACTGCAGTTGGTTTGTTTTGATTTAAGCCATAATAACTAAAAAAAACACAGCTAACTAACACAAGAAAAAACATGATTTTTGAACAATTTTAAAAACGGAGTTTTGGAACCAAACTCTTCATACGGATCACCATCTGACACCATCTACCAAACAGCACTTTATCATCATTTGACAATGAAAATAAAGAAAATTCATAGATGAGATCTCAATGATTTCTCAGAGATTAAATGGATATGAAATTAAAACTTTTGCTCGAGTCTCATCCGTCTCAGATATTTTGTCCTCAGAAATCTGACAAATGCGTCTGTCATTAGAGTTTGAGAAGAGATGTCAACAACATGTCAAACTGAGCTCAGATTTGTCTCGTCTGCAATCAAAAGTCAATATTATTGAAGATCTCGATATTAACTCAAACATTTCTCATCAGACTCAATGATATACAGTATCAGAGTCAGAACGCACACAGTGTTGCTCTGTCTATTCTGTCCTCCTCGCACAACACTATCATATGACTTCAAAGATGCTAAACATGTTTTTTGTATCATACAGGATGTTTTTACAGTATATGTTGCACGTTTGACCATTTTTGGAATACAACAACTTCTTTCCTCATCCACCATCAGTGTACGAAAATGTCCAGAATGAACATTGGAGAGATATTAATGTGCAGTGTATAACACACGAAGGTTTGTGAGCAGTGCAAAACTACAAAATCATGATCAAAATCAAGATTTTACTTATTTATATGACCGGAATCTTTTGTGTGTGTGTGTGTGTGTTCGTGTCATGATTCCAGTATTTTGGTCCCAGGTTCCTCCTGCATCTGCAGTTACCACATCTGTGCTGAAAGAGCATCTGAACAGGAACCAGATACTTCAGACCTCTACACACACACACACACACGATCGATGAGCACGGCGACGCCACATGCCATACTTTGCTGGAAAAAGGCGTCTCACGCTTGCAAGCACACTCTCAGCTTTGTGAAATATTCATATAATGAGCTGAAGTTCAAACTCAGAGGAAGAGAAACACTCATCAGCGTTTGTGACCGAGCAACAAAACTCCCCGATCACATCCTCTGAACGCAGACACGCAGTCAGAGCACCATCACAGGGGGAACATAATGACACTTGCCTCTCAGACTGATGGACCAGCCGCACTTTAACATGCAGATTTCAGACACACCGTCTAATAACTGATACACTAAGGCCACGTGTGTGTGTGTGTGTGTGTGTGTGTGTGTGTTTTGAGTAGCATTAATATTAACCGTAGCCCGGCCTAAAGGATGTCATACTCATCCACCGTCACAGTGAGAGAGAGAGAGAGAGAGAGAGAGAGAGAGAGAGAGAAGAGAGAGAGGGAAGAGAGAGAAGAGAGAGAAAGAGAGAGGGAAGAGAGGGAAGAGAGAGAAGAGAGAGAGAGAGAGAGAGAGAGAGAGAGAGAGAGAGAAGAGAGAGAGGGAAGAGAGAGAAGAGAGAGAAAGAGAGAGGGAAGAGAGGGAAGAGAGAGAAGAGAGAGAGAGAGAGAGAGAGAGAGAGAGAGAGAGAGAAGAGAGAGAGGGAAGAGAGAGAAGAGAGAGAAGAGAGAGAAGAGAGGGAAGAGAGAGAAGAGAGAGAAGAGAGGGAAGAGAGAGAGAGAGAGAAGAGAGGGAAGAGAGGGAAGAGAGAGAAGAGAGGGAAGAGAGAGAAGAGAGGGAAGAGAGAGAAGAGAGGGAAGAGAGGGAAGAGAGAGAAGAGAGGGAAGAGAGGGAAGAGAGAGAAGAGAGAGAAGAGAGAGAAGAGAGAGAAGAGAGGGAAGAGAGAGAAGAGAGGGAAGAGAGGGAAGAGAGAGAAGAGAGGGAAGAGAGAGAAGAGAGGGAAGAGAGGGAAGAGAGAGAAGAGAGGGAAGAGAGGGAAGAGAGAGAAGAGAGGGAAGAGAGAGAAGAGAGGGAAGAGAGGGAAGAGAGAGAAGAGAGGGAAGAGAGGGAAGAGAGAGAAGAGAGGGAAGAGAGAGAAGAGAGGGAAGAGAGGGAAGAGAGAGAAGAGAGGGAAGAGAGGGAAGAGAGAGAAGAGAGGGAAGAGAGAGAAGAGAGGGAAGAGAGGGAAGAGAGAGAAGAGAGGGAAGAGAGGGAAGAGAGAGAAGAGAGGGAAGAGAGAGAAGAGAGGGAAGAGAGGGAAGAGAGGGAAGAGAGAGAAGAGAGGGAAGAGAGGGAAGAGAGAGGGAAGAGAGAGGGAAGAGAGAGAGAGAGAGAGAGAGAGAGAGAGAGAGAGAGAGAGAGAGAGAGAGCGAGAGAGAGAGAGAGAGAGAGAGAGAGAGAACGAGAGGAGAGAAAGAGGAGGAGAGAGAGATCGAGAGGAGAGGGAACAAGAGGAGAGAGAGAACGAGAGGAGAGAGGGAACGAGAGGAGAGAGAACGAGAAGAGAGAGAGAGAGGAGAGAGAACGAGAGGAGAGAGAACAAGAGGAGAGAGAACGAGAGGTGAAAGAGAACGAGAGGAGAGAGAGAGAGGAGAGAGTACGAGAGGAGAGGGAACGAGAGGAGAGAGAACAAGAGGATAGAGAACGAGAGGAGAGGGAACAAGAGGAGAGGGAACGAGAGGAGAGAGAACGAGAGGAGAGGGAACGAGAGGAGAGGGAACGAGAGGAGAGAGAACGAGAGCAGGAGAAAGAGAGGAGAGAGAGAGAACGAGAGAAGAGAGAGAACGAGAGGAGAAAGAGAACGAGAGGAGAGGGAACGAGAGGAGAGAGAACGAGAGGAGACGGAATGAGAGGAGAGANAGAGAGAGAGAGAGACAGAGAGAGAGAGAGCTCCACAGTGCCATTAGCCGAGGCAGAGTGTAATAGACAACAATTAGGATCTCTATTTCCTGTTGTTTCCTGTAGATGTCGGCTTCATACCTGGATAAATAATTCACTGTCTGCCTCTTGGCCGTCTTATAAAGGAAGTGCATTCTTCAGACTTAAGTGCAGCTTAAACGCTGAGAGAGAAAAATTCACAACGCTGCTGCTTGTAACGCCGTCGCCTCCATCAGACTGCATTGACATACACGAGAGTTTAGTGCCATTAAAGACAGAGTTTAGACAAAAATGAGAATTCTTTCATCATTTATTCATCCTCATTTCATGTCAAGCCTGTATGCGTTTCTTTCTCCTTTACAACACAACAGAAGATATTTTGAAGAATGTTGATAACAGTGTTGGGCAAGTTACTCCGAAAAAGTAATACATTACATTCATACTAATTACTTTCTATATCCTATATCCACCTTGATTAGTTAAGTGATTAAAGGATAGGCATGAAACAGCTCTTTTAATTCATTCAAATATATAATATTAAACTACATAAAGTACTCTTATTAACTGACCAAAGTATGTGAGAATGACACATTAAAGCACAGATTTTAAAGTTAGACTTTGAATTTTGATGTCAATTCCACTATTGCACACACGTATATTACACACAGTATTTAGTTGAATTACATCAGAAGTAACTATAATTAAACGACAGAAAAAATAAGAGTAATCCCTTACTTTACTTTTTCATGGGAAAAGTAATTAAATTACAGTAACTAATTACTTAGCTAGTTACACCAAACACTGGTTGATAATCAAACAACACTGAACTCCACTGACTTCCAATGTATGGACACAAAAACACTGAGACGTTTCTCAAAATATCTTCTTTTGTGTTTCACTGAAGAAAAAGACACATGCAATTTTTGGATGAACCTTCTCTATAAAGAGATCATAAAATAGTGTGCTACAAAACATTAACAACATGCACATTTGTAACCCTGGATCGCAAAACTTAAGTCTTAAGTAGCACAGGAACATTTTTAGTAAAAGGCAAAAATACATTGTGTGGGTCAAAATTATTGATTTTTCTTTTATGCCAAAAATCATTAGGATATTAAGTAAAGATCATGTTCCATGAAGATATTTAGTAAATTTCCTGCCTTAAATATATAAAAACTGTATTTTTGTGAGTGGATGGTCTGCCACAGTGCCCCTGATTAACAACTTCGAAGGCAATTTTCTCAATATTTTGATTTTTTGCGCTCTCAGATTCCTGAGTTTTAAACGGTTGTATCTCAGCCAGATATTGTCCTATTCTAACAACTCGTATATCTATAGAAAGTTTATTTATTCAGCTTTCAGATTATGTAAAAATCTCAATTTCGAAAAATTGACCCATAAGACTGGTTTGTTGTCCAGGGTCACGTTTAGGAAATATATGCTAGTGACATCATTTTGCACTTCAGCGTTTCATCAGATTCCAGGCTGTGAGGGAAACGCAACACTATTGGCTATTCTAAAAAGGGGAGAGGCCACTGCATATGTCTGCCATAACTACGTTTCTCTGGAAATTCTGTCAACACATTAAGTAAAGCTGCACATTTCAAAGCACTTCAAAAAAAACCTTTTGTTTCAGTCACAAATACAGCACATGACAGAAACCTACACGTCAATCAAAGGATTGAATGAGATCTTTAAAACCACAACAGACTCTTCACCACAGACTGCACCAGCCATCACTCAACCATCAATCTGACTCCGTCCGTTTTCTATAAAAACTCTCAAAACATCAAAATATCTCCATCAGTGGTTTTGCTCTTTTTGAGGCCTTTGAATACACTTTCAAGAGTTCGACTTTGAGATGAATTGCCATGGGGATTAAAATCTACAGTAAGTAATGAGAGTCTCGTAACACTCATCTGCATGATCAGCAATCACGCCAGAAAATGATGAGGAATATTCAACACACAAATGAGATTGATGACTTCTGCACATTGTGTCACAATAACAGAGTGAATTCCAATAACCTTCAGAAACAGTCAATGTACACAAACACACGCAAGGACGCGCGCACACACACACACACAATCACAAGCACACACACACCTGCGCAGACACAAACACACGCACGCACGCAGACACACACACACGTTTAAACACAAGCACATGCAAAATCACACATACACGCGTGTATCGCTCTCTGATGGCCGCCACTCAGCTCACTTCACTTTGACATGATGGGATTACAGAGCGGTTCATTTAGAGGTTAGATGAGGAGGGGCCGTTTTAACTCACCCCGCCCCCACTCCACATCTGACCTCTCAGCTCTGCCCTTTGACCCCTGAGTGGCCAGAGGAAGTACACAAGAGGATACATCCTTCATGTCTTATTGTTAATGCAAATTATAAAGCAACAGACGCACAATTTTGAGCATCCACACATTTTTTTTAAAATATACATATACTATATATTATTTTATATAAAACAAAATATATTTTTATACATATTTGCATCCATCATCAGTCATGATGTAACTGCATCCCTAACGTCCTCCTGCTCCTTACCACGAGCGCGCACACACACACTCTCTCTCAGAAGGTTTTTAGTGGTGGGTGGCCCTGACTGAGGACAGCTGGGGGAGGGTCCGGTATACTAATTAAATGTGACCCTACGCGTGGAGGTCACGCCCCTAACAGAGGGGCCACAATCCAAATTGTGTTGAGCTCCGCCCCCTGCTCACAGTTTAAACATCACCACGCCTATACTTCAACATATACGTGTATACATCCAACATTCATCTCAACATCAGCATGAACGCAACATGAATTCAGAACAGAGAGATGATCACACACCGCTGCTGACGGTGATGCTGCTGGACAGTTTTTATGGCGTTATTATAATGACAAATGTCGCGAGCGCATTATTACAAGGCGAGAGCGCATTCTTGTCATACGAGCGCGCGAATCTCTCCGCTCGCACGCCGATTTCCTTTGCTCGTGCACAAAACTGGACGCGCGCTTTCAACTATACGCTGCTCTCTTATGAATGTTCTCTCCTCTCGCTCAGTGAGCGTGTGCGCACTCAAAATGCGTGCCGTGCATCCATGAATCCTTTGGTACTCTTGCTCTTGAGCGGTCCTCCTGTGTGTTCCAGGCATTATAGGCTGTCAAAAGTAGTCAACCAATCAGGGATA
>NC_079908.1:21083007-21091564 GCF_024868665.1 Triplophysa rosa | reverse complement strand
TCTCGAGAGCAAGAGTACCGAAGGATTCGTGGACGCACGGAACGCATTTTGAGTGCGCACACGCTCACTGAGCGAGAGGAGAGAACATTCATAAGAGAGCAGCGTATAGTTGAAAGCGCGCGTCCAGTTTTGTGCACGAGCAAAGGAAATCGGCGTGCGAGCGGAGAGATTCGCGCGCTCGTATGACAAGAATGCGCTCTCGCCTTGTAATAATGCGCTCGCGACATTTGTCATTAAAATAACGCCATAAGTTTTGGGTTTTAATCTCTGACCTTCACATCACTGAAACTCATCACACAAATCAAATGAACCAAATAATGCAAATTTGCATTTTAAAATGATGCTGTGATCATCTCATTTGATCAAATAGTAATGCTTTGACAATGTGTATCATCGTTTCTGCACCATGACAATCACGCTTTTGAATCTGGACCTAAACATTTTTTTTATAATAAGAGTATACTAACTATATTAGATGTTTCAAGCCTCTTTGAGATGTTGACAAGCCAAAACCAAGAATAAAAATCTATAAACAAGAAACTAAAACATCTGCACAGAACTGTACCTCATCAAATTATTAAAATAATTTGAATACAGTATATAACAAACAGTAAATATACTGTATATTATATACACACGTCTATTTTATAAATTAAATATAAGAATTTATATTACTACACAAACAATCAAAAACATTCAAATCCAAACGTATAAAATATTATTATCCAGTTTGTCTCATTTGTAAACGTTAAGATGTCCCCATCACAATAAATGTGCAAAAGTGATTTTATGTCCACAGAAAGCACATTACATGCAAGTAAAATGTCTACTTGATGGTTTCAACTAAGTTTTTGGTGAATAAAATGTCAAAATTTGGTTGAAATAATGTCACATTGTCATTCAGTGTAACACAATATTTATGTACAAATTCAAACAACATTCTGACTTGCACATATTAAAATACAAAAGAATAAGGGAGCATATTTCATTTTAGCTTTAAATGAGTAGAAAATTCTTATTGACAAATGAGCAAAACCTATAGGATAGCGGCAAATTTAAAAAAAATGTAAAATTACAAATAATTAGCATTTGGGATGAAAGTAATTAGTCTTTTAATATGTCATAAATCGTTTTTTGTTGTAAATATGAATGACATGACATTTTAGTGGCTATCTTCTGTAAATCAGGGTAAAATGTGATATCTATTTTTTGCTCAGAAAAACAAACACAAAAACGCAATTCAATTAAAGAGGAAACTTTTCATTTTTAACAATTTAAAGCAGTATTACACTGTCTTTATGCCTAAAACCTTTTTCGCCTTTGACCCATGCACTACGAAGTTGATGTGATGTTAAAGTGTAAATACTAAAATATGATTTATTGAGCAGTTCTGTGCGTTTCAAACAAACAAACAAACAAACATCCTCCTGACAGACAGTCCAGTTCAACAGATCCAATTTTCCTTTTGGGTTTTGAAACGGCAAGCTGTCGCCTCGGTGACTTTTACACTTTTGCAGGCGCACTCCGGCCATTAAAGATCCTTTCAGCGGACAAATAGGATTACGGCGTGCGTTAAACCTCCGAGCGACATCTGCCAGTCATAAAGAGAGTTCACCACGTGCCCCCTTGAGCCCCCGCTGCACTGACCCAAGCATCAAAGAGAAACTCACACAACAAAAGACAAAAAAAACCTCCAGAAACATCTGCTGGCATTTCTCCTGACACGCTGTTTAACTGAAACACCAGCTGCCAACGTCACAACCCTCCAGAAGAATGCTCACTTCTACAGACTCACATTTAGTCGTGTGTGTAACGGAAAGCCAAACTGAGTCAAGTGGGAGATATTCAAAATCACAGATGATATTGTTTACGCTTCATTTGTCAAACTGAACACGGTCTCCCACAATGCAATCTGCATGCTCTGTTTGTGCACCGCGGGTTGGAAGAACAGATCAGATTTAGTGCATACAAAAAAATCACATAGTGTGCATACTGTAAAAATAGTACACTAGTGTGCCACTCGTTTGTCGCTCTGTTGTCTCATACTGTATGGTGTTACCTGAAAATAATGGCTTCTATATAAAGCACACACACAAGTGAAGGCATGCTAACACGCACGCACACACAGACACATCTTTGATTGTGATTGGGCAGCGGTAACACATTGTTTGCAGCCCCCTAGAGAGCAAATCAGTGCTTTTCATCCACACGCACACTTTAATTTGGGAGCTCTGCCATCTTGTACACACAAACTCCAAAATTTCACCTTAAACCTTCTCATCATCTAAACGAAGCATCATTCCCCCCAGACGTGTGAATGTGGTCCCCTCTGCATCACTGTTATCACCATGACAACGACGGCATCATCCTCTCACACCAGCAGGGATGACAAATAAAGCGGCGGCACCTGAAGAAGAAGAAGAAAGCAGGAAGAGATGAAGTGAGGAGAGCAGATGAGATCAATAAAGTGTGTTTGTGGACTGTAAAATGCTCTGTGGGGGTGTGAGAAATGAACGGCAGGCGCTGCAGCATCGCCAGGGGTCAGAGGTCACTGTCACCTTGAGATATGATCTAACGTGCGCCTCCCTCCTACAATAGGTTCCTTCTGATTGGACGGTGGAGAGAAGCTGAGAATGACCCTGTGCACACAGACCAAACGCCCTGCGGCCGATCGCCCTCTCTCTCTCTCTCTCTCTCTCTCTCTGCTGTAGGATTGATGGATTGGTGCTGTATTAATCAGGTGGTCTGAGGGTCTCCGGATGGTTCATCACTCTATAATCTCCCACGCCTCCCACACACACACAGATTAACACAGTAGTTCATTTGCAGTGGACAACAGGTGTAAAGAAATTCAATTCATGATTGGAGAGATTAACAAGAGATGACACGAGCCAATAATGAACCTTATTTTACACTCATTCTTTCTCCACGGGAATTATGTAAATTATTTGTAAAATGCTCTCTCTCTGTAGCGGAGTTATTTAAGTTTTGTTCATATTTTAAATGAGCTTTTTTCATTTGATTCTTTTTCATGTTTAACCCTTTCACACGGTCATCACAGTGGATAGCTACAGTGTCTCTTCAAAGGAAAACAAAATGAGAATACTGTGCGCTAAAGGTTACTGAAAATCACTGAAAATGTGCTAAATCTTTTTTAAATTCCCTAAGAGCAAATATATACTGTATAGTACATATTTAGAGCAGGTATATATACGAAGAGTTTGGTTCCAAAATGAGATAATTATTCAAAAATCATGTTTTATTTATTGTGCATTCCAATTAATATCAATCAAACTGCAGTTTTGTTTTGTTTTGATTTAAGCCATAATAACTCAAATAAAAAAACAGCTAACTAACACAATAAAACACAAGAAAAACATGATAACATAATAAAAGACATGATTTTTGAACAAATGTTATAAACGGAGATATCTCATTTCAGAACCAAACTCTTCATATACAGTACATACACTATATTCTTGACTAAAAATTGTCATAATTTAATGCATGAAAAGTTATTTTTTTGTCACATTTTAAGCAATTTATTGTGTTTACCACGTATTAAAAAATATTACTATTTAGTTTTACTTTTATTCTTTTAATTGATTTCAATATACAGTAACAGTTTTATTACCTCAACCTTATTGCAGTTGATTGCTAAGACAACATTTCTAATTTAATTTAAATAATATTTAATGCTATTTTTATTTGATTTCAATGAACAGAAATATTATAATAGTTTTGGTAATTAATCATAATGGCAAAAACCAAAATCAATGTGGTATGCTATGAAAAATGCACAAGTATAACATAATATTCTGCTTCAGTATGAAACACATCAACACAGACACTAATACTGTAAATGCATTTGTATCATGCGGCTAAATGTAATACTTACACACACATGTAAATATTTCACATGTTCTCACACCAGTAACATGTGAAACACTTTGCTGTGAAGATGGGCCCTGAGGATTCAGGTGCTCTACACACATTCTCTCTCTGTGTGTTTGATCTTTTGGCATTTGTGCATATTGAGCTCTTTAGCCATTACAGACCAACAGCTCTCGCTCTCTCTCTCTCTCTCATTAGCGCTTGTTCTGTGCCGTGGGCAGCGATTGATTTTGGCCCTCAGTGCTGCTGTACAGTGAGCAGTGGGGCTATGAGGTGAGAGGTCAGAGGTCAGCCTGGACTCCATATTAGTGTCACGTCCATCTCCTGGTGTGTGTGTTTGTTCTCAGCTGGGGCGACACACGGGTGACTTCCTCCAGAGCATTCTGGGTCACAGAATAGCCAGTCACACCTCTCTCTCATCTTTCCTCACATTTTCCTGCATTTCATGTGAAACCAGTTTCAAAATCTTGAAGGAAATGAAGTTTAAAATAAACATTCAAGTGCTAAACTGGACACTATGTTGACATCCTAAAACACCACAGTACCCGTACATCAGTATAGCAGTGTGTGCATTTTCAACAATGTAATAAATCTCATTAAAACTCAAATTAAACCACATGAATTCAAAAATGTTCATTAAACCACAAACTAATCTGATGACACATTAGACACCAGCTACTGACGTCATGCTCTCTGAGGAGAAACAGTTTGTGATAGTAAGTGTGAAGAACGTCTCCATGACAACAACGATGAAAATGTTGATGACATTTATGATGGTTATAATAATAAATAATAAAGATAATGATGAGGTTGATCTTGAGCAGTGTTGGGTGTAAATAGTTAATACGTAATTAGTTACTGTAATTTAATTACTTTTCCCTTGAGAAGGCAAAGTAAGGGATTACTCTTATTTTTTCTGTAATTGGATTACAGTTACTTCTGATGTAATTAAACTAAATGTGTGTAATATAGCCTATGTGTGTGATAGTGGAATTGACATCAAAATTCAAAGTCTAACTTTAAAATCTGTGCCTTCATTTATAATTCTCACATTTGTAATACTTCGGTCAGTTAATAATACTACTTTATGTAGTTGTTGGAATGCTTGATTCTGATTGGCCAGTCGCGACATTTTGCAGGTTCTTTATTCCCAGATAACAACCTCTCAAAACTAATAACACACGGTAACCCGGATGCAGCAAATCATTTTGACAGGTTTTTTTGACAAATTAAATTTAAATATGTCTTTTAAATATGACATTATATTTACAAAGAATTACACCATATTGCCTGTTCGTGAAATATGAACGTCGTTTCTTACCTTAAAACCGCAAGTAAACGGCTTTTCCTCGCGGAAGGTCTGCATTCGTTAAAAATGAGCTAATAAAATATTTCAAATTCACATTTCATGTCCAGCTTATAGCCAAATAACAGTTACTTATATTATTTATTTGAAGTAATTAAAAGAGCCGTTTCATGTTGAATCACTTAACTAATCGAGGTTGATGTATGATATAGAAAGTAATTTGTAATAAGTAATTAAATACTTTTTGGGGAGAGTAATTTGTACAGTAGACTAATCTAATTACACTATTGACTATGTAATTAGTAACTGGTAATTAATGACTTTTTCAGAGTAACTTGCCCAACACTGATCTTGAGGATGAAGATGATGTTAAGGATGAAGACAGCAGTAGGTGTTGTAGGAGGTCATTAGCCGCTTGGCTCATTTCTCTCAGTTTGTTTGCGTCTGAATTCATTGAAATTCATTTCTCATTCAGCGCTCACAGATCGACAGCTCTGAGCTTCAGAGGGCCGCTGTATTTTCACACTTAAAATGATGAATTCTTTCCCAGCGCTGATAATAGGCATAATATTTCAAAGCGAGAGCGTTCTGGAGGGCGTGCATCTGCTCTCGCTGGCGTTCAGTGAATCTGTGACGCGCTGTAACTGCTTTCTCGTGATCCTGAGAGAAATAAAACGTCCGCAAAATAAAATCTATTTATTTATTCAGTCAGAAAACCACATTACAGCAGCGCGCGCACTGAGAGCTGCTTCTGAGGTAAACGGATGTTTTCTGACCATCGGGAATATTTCAGCTCAACACTGACGGATTCTTCACACCCGGCACGAATCTCCACCACAAAAAGCTTTTTAAACTGAAACAAAGCGTCCCCGTGGACTCATTCACACCTGCTGCATCTTTACGCACACACACTCCTGTGAAATTACACAATTAATACAACAAATTGTTCTACAGGACGAGTGACGCTCCAAAAATGATGACATTTCATATAACACTGGAATCACATGAAAAAATAGTTAAATAATGTGAGAAACAATCTGCGAAACAATAATGCTTTACATTCGTCAAATTTAAAATGAAAGTTATATTCAAACGAACTAAAAATGAAATAACCAACATGCACGTGCATACTCTTTCTGGGGGAAAATGGCATCACAACTTACTTCTAAAAGCAGAACATGTTAATGCAAAACATTGCGATATGCACATTGGCATTATTTTGATGTAGACGCACGCGCCTGGCCCGAAGGTAACTTCCGGTCTGTTTGGTTAGAATTTAAATTTAACAATTTATTTTACATTTAATTTATATTAACATGAATTCATATTATTTTTCATTGAATGTTAATTGTATTAAATTAAATTAAAACTACTCAACAGGGATTGGTTCTTTGCGGAGGTCTAACGGAAGTTAAGCTTGGCCCACATAATTCTGTGATATTTTCTGTATGATATTGCATCGCAATCATAATTGTGTGTTGTTGCAATATCACACAATGATGTTAATGGTGGAGCTGAAACATTCCCGTCATGCACATGTGTGTAAAACAAACAGCAAACAGACGGTTGTCACGGTAAATGTTTATTCAACACAATGACACAACAATAATAATAATCCATTAAGAGCATTAAAGCACAATCTGATATACACACTGATCTACATATACACACGTCTCTTCACATCTACAGATAAAGCATTTGGATGTATTTCCATGTAGACATCGAGCCACGCTGAAACAGATCGCAGCAGGAACGCCTGAATATTTCATTTTTACAGCAGAGAGAACAGACGAAGCCGTTAATATATGCAGGAGAAAATCAATCACGCTATGATTCCACTTTTTCTGTCCGTTCAAGGTCTTTTCCATTAGACTAAAAACACGCATAAAATCCACATCATAGGAAACGAACACACACACACACACGCACGCACGCACGCACGCACGCACGCACACGCACGCACGCGCGCGCACACGCACACGCACACGCACACGCACACGCACACGCACACACACACACACACACACACACACACACACACACACACACACACACACACACACACACGCAGACACGCAGACACACACACGCCAGATTTGAGAGAATTATTCTTTAAAACACTCAACATTCAGACTCTCTCTCTCTTGATTCTTTTAGTTTCTGAATAAGACCTCAGTAAGATTTTATGCGTGTTATGACAATAAATGTTTTTTTTTTCTCTGACAGAAGCATCGAGGGGAAACAGTTTTCTCTCTCTCTCTGGCCGTGTGAAGTGTGCACAGGTCTGAACTAACTAAGAAATTCAAGATCATCTTCTTTGAAAAAACTAAATCTCATTTTCATTACTGTAACTCAAGAAAAAAGATGCATAACTCAAATTGTACAGTACATCAGTAAAGTACAACTGTAATTACTGATCCTGGTATTATTTACAGTAGTGATTTAAATTTGATTTAATTGAATAAATTACATGTTTTAAAAATCAATATGTCTATACTGAATGATATTTATTATTGTAACCACAATACGATTCATTTCACTTTATACAAAAAAGTTTTTTAGGGGGACCAATTTTTTGTGAGATTCGTCTAATAAACTTGACTTTTTACTGTAAGATCACAGAACTCTGTTCAGTACATTACTGTGTGAATGACAGCAGATGGCGGCGTGCAGCGCTTGTGTTTTTCACTGCGAACAAAGCTGCAAATATTCCAGTGCTTATGAGATCCAACTAACCCACAACAAACACAAAAGTTCAGTTCACAGTTCACAACTACACAACACGCTAAAGGAAAAGTTCACTACTATGATACGTCATCATGATATGACTCTAGTCGCCCGGTGTGAACGTAGATTCTGTGATTATAAATAACAATAATTCTCAGCGTCGACCGTGAGGAGTGTTTCCGTGTGTTGAACACAAAAGTGAGCTGTAGGTGAAAGAATTCTGGGATGAACAGGGTTCAATCTGTTCGTGAACTTCAGTCTCATGTGCATAAATAAAATGAAAACAGGAATGAAAAGGAACGCCGTCGGATGTAAACGCGGTACCCGAACCTGGTGAATGTGAAAAGGCTCTGAAGCTGGAGGGTTAAAGGTCACAGCGACCCCAAACATCAAACCTGTGACCCCTCACACCATGAAGCGATGCTCCTTGCCGTCATGAGCCATGAGGATGACGTTGCGGTTGGAGGTCCAGATCAGCCGGGCGAGTTTAAGGGCGTTCTGAGATCCGGGCGACGCGGGCTGGACCGGAGGAACCTGATAGGTTTTGATACAGCGGAGCTGAGGAGCAGAATTCAACATCCCAATACTGCCCAACAGAGACGTGTTCATCTGAGAGAGAGAGAGAGAGAG
>NC_079908.1:21079824-21081183 GCF_024868665.1 Triplophysa rosa | reverse complement strand
CACACGCACACACACAGCCTGGTTTAGCTTTACAGTAATGATTCCATTAGCCTGAAAACATTCTTACACACACAGAGGAAGAGACGACGACTCAAGTGTTTCTGAAAGATCTTCTCACAAGACTGCAGCGGCTCAGAGATAAACCCGTGTTTTACAAATGTGTAGAGAACTGATCACAGGTCAGCGGTCTTTACCTGCCAGAAGGAGATGTGACTGTCAGCGTTGGAGTAGGTGGCCAGGTACCGTCCGTCAGGAGCGAAAGAAACGGCGGTGATCGGCCCTTTGTGTCCGTGAATATGCTGCAGAAGGGTGTTTAACAACAAATACTCATCAGCAAACACACACCAGATACTTATTAAACCAGAATGACACGTGTTTACATGCTAGATGCAGATGCGTTTCCTCTCTGGAGATGCGTCCAGTCTTTGCTCTTGCAAAAAGTAAATAGCGAATCCGCCATGGCGCGAGCGCAACTGGCTCTTAAAGGGAATGAGACATGCGACTCTGATTGGTTTACTGCCCAAAACACACCCATTACTCATTAAGAGAATCGGGAAGACTCGTTTAGACCATGCGCCCGGGCGCGCCGACCGTTTTCCCGTCATTAAACTAGCAAAAGTGCATTCAGACACGCCCGAGTGCACCTGCGCCGTGCGCTTTAGACCATGCGCTTAGATCGTGAAAATAGGGCCCATATTGTTTTAAGTACTTATTGTTTTGAGAGACAAATGATGCAAAGATGTCAATCAGCCAATCAGATCATTTACACAGCAAAGGGTATTTTTACATTTTTGATTTTTACATAGTTTATGATCATTTACTATTTTCTTTATATAATACAACTTTATTAGTTTCATTAGATATCACAGATGTGTGTTCAAATGCTGGTTTCTAGGGTTCGGGCACAAACGTGTCAACAGACACACACAGCTTTAAATGCGAGTATGTGAACACGAGCTCAAGGCCGTCAGTGAAATCTTCAGTAAATGTGCGTTTGATCTGATCAGATGTTGACATGAATGTCAGCTCGTTTCTCTGACGGTAGAGCAACATTTTCATCAGAGCGGCTGTAACACAATCATCATCTGAGATCAGATTAACATTTCACTAGAAACCACCACACAAGGGTTTTTAATAAAAACACATAATACAGCCCGTCTGCAGATATTGAGCCGTCACATCACAACACCTCAACAGAAAGAACAACAGACAGCAAAACATAATGACTTTCAGTGAGTTTAAGACCAATGAGGAAAGAAAGAGATGTGACACACAGTACATACGACCCTGCTCTACACATCACAACACACTAAAGTTTAACACTCAGAGTGTGTGTGTGTGTGTGTGTGTGTGCGCGCG
>NC_079908.1:21068276-21074274 GCF_024868665.1 Triplophysa rosa | reverse complement strand
GAGAGGGGGAGTGAGAGAGAGAGAGAGAGAGAGAGAGAGAGAGAGAGAGAGAGAGAGAGAGAGAGAGAGAGAGAGAGAGAGAGAGAGAGATGCAGTATGTTACAAATACATAGAAATGTGGTGTTTCTTATCGTGATTGAAGTACACATGTTTAATGAACAGCAGAAGTATGCAAATCTGAATTAAATCCATCAATCACACATGAGTCACTGTCACCTGTGGTTTGACCTCTGACCTCTTTAGATCAATGAACCTCAGGCGTCATCACTTTCAAAAGTTAATGAAGAACCAATAAATAAAACTGCTTGTTAGTGAATAATTTACGTAATTTATTTAAAAACATTTTAGATTAATCTTAATATTAATTAGATTTCTAATTACTCATTAATCAATAAAATACAAAAACACAACCTTGATATGATACCGGATGAACATCAATACAGACGTCAATTTGACCTCAGTGCTGTTTTTAAGGATAATTAAAAAGTTTGTTGTTGGAGGTACGGATGTGAACGATGAATAAACACCGCGCATTTGACACTCAGCATCTGAAGCGCTCATTTTGATCTTCAACGTTTGATCTCTCCCTTCATTTGAACAAAATAAATACAAATAAATTGCTTCAAATGTTGGTTTATAAAACACAACAACAATAAAATAGAACACTCTTTGCCCTTCCCCATTCTTTCAAAACAAAGGCTCAGTTTGTGGCTTGTTAATAATTTAATAACAGCACAACATCATTAAAACAATGTTTGAAATGTTTAAAAGTTGTACAGATGTTGTATCACCTGCAGATGGCTGGAAAACACTCCGACAGTCCTTTCTTCTTTAGAAGAGACCCTTCAATACAGTACATGATGATATCCATCACCTACAAAACACAACACAACCATAAACAATATATCAATAACACAAATAAACAACAAGTACAACACACAACATATAAACAATGTATCTATAACACAAATAAACACAACAAATACAACACAAAACACAACATATGTATAACACAAATAAACACAACAAATACAACGTATATAAACAATGTATCTATAACACAAACAAACACAACAAATACAACACAAAACACAACATATGTATAACACAAATAAACACAACAAATACAACGTATATAAACAATGTATCTATAACACAAACAAACACAACAAATACAACACAAAACACAACATATGTATAACACAAATAAACACAACAAATACAACACAAAACAAAACGTATGCATAACACAAATAAACACAACAAATACAACACAAAACACACAACCAAAGTAACTTCATATATAAAAACATATAGGACGTTTTTGATCTCAGCTGTGTGTGTGTGTGTGTGTGTGTGTGTGTAATCTGTGCGTACCTCCACCAGCAGGTCCACCACGTCAGACGGCATTTTCTCGATGAGAATCTCGATGACTCGCAGGATTTCATATTTGGCACGTGCCAGTGTCGTAGTGTGGACGTTCTGCTGCGACTGTGAACCCTGAGACTGCATCGCTGTGTGTCTGTGAACCTACACACACTCATGACAGGTAACCTTCACTTATCCACATCAAAGAATCACAGACTATAACAGAGACAGATCGAGACTGAATGTATGGTGTGAAGAATAGATGTCTGTCTGCTTCTGTTAAACACGTAAAAAACATATGAAACTGAATGTGAGTGTGTATCCAAACATGTGTTTGCTGTTGCATAAGTCAATCTGATATCGTGCGTCTGTATTTTTGTGACTTTATCAACCTGTGTGTGTATACGTGAATCTGTGTTTGTGTGCGAGCGCATCTGAGATGTGAGTGAGTGTGTGTGTGTGTTACCTCTCTTGCTATAGTCGTGATGAAGGCAGGGGGTCGGGCGGTGGCGATCAGTGAGAGGGCGTGACGGGCCGATCGGGCGGAATCAGCGCCCGGGCTCAGAGGTAAACCCATTGAGATGCTAAACACACAAATATAGAGTCAAACCGTCACGCACACGCATTATAACGTGAGGCTCAATGGAGTCACTCGCACACATCACAGCACACACACACACACACACACACACACACACACACACACACACACACACACACCGATGCACATCTGTAAGAGGCCTCATGTTAACAAATCACCCCGTGTGTGTGTGTGTGTGTGCGTGCGTGCGTGCGTGTGTGTGTGTGTGAGAATATGCATCAGGACACACACAGAGACTCATGCATGACAGCGTGTGATCAAAGTGCGTGCTGCCACTTTCATTTTCTCAGTAACATGCGTGCCTAAAACACGTTAACATGTGACAGAGGAGAAACCCTGCTGACCGGCACCTCGCTCCACCACACACCAGAGAGAGAGAGAGAGAGAGAGAGAGAGAGAGAGAGAATAAACCTGACAGCTTAACAACAAACAACCTGAAAAATTAAACACATTTAATAAATAAATAAAAATGTTTATTTTGTAGACTTTCTTTAAAATTTGTGTTCATTGAAAAGATGTTTCTGCTGATGTCATTAAGGTCGTAAGTGCAGGAAAAACGAATACTAACCAATAACATCATCATTTGATTATTCCTCCAATAAACATTCTGAAACATGTGTCATATGTGCTGTTTTTACTTACAATACAATACAAAATAATGATCATCTATAATGAGCATTTCATCATAACTCAAGGGGCATAAAGTAAAAGGTTAGCTTGATAAAAGAAGAATCATATAAGAAAAAGAATAAAAAAGAAGATAGTTTAGCACAATATTTTATTTGACCACTGTAGACTAAATTCTAAAAATTTTAATCAGATTTGTATTTTTTTGTATATTTACTATTTTTGGCAAATAAAACGTTCTAACTCTCTGTAATGAGGGAAAGATTACCTAATGCATCTTTCATCTTGAATTTCCTAAAGGGGCCATTCAGACAGAACGCATTTTTTCCATTCCAATGCGCAACTTCCCCGTTGTTTTCTATGTAAACACGCGTTTGACGGACGTGCATGACCATTTTGAAGCACCTCGCACACGAGCGCCACTCCGAGAAGTTGAAGTATTTCCATCTCGATGCGGCGCCGACACGCCTAGAAAAATGTGCGTCGCTCCCTATTTGCACGCACCTGCCGCGCGTCTACATTTAAAATAATAAACTTGCGTGCGCAAATGACGCGAAATGTGAACCGGGCTTTAGTCTGCTTGAGAGTTTGTTCAGAGGCAGATGATGTTCAAGCGGACATCTCTCCCTCGCAGCACATTCATGAATAAACCGCAGCTGTACAGAAACATGTAGTCTCATGTGTGATTGAACTCCTGAAGACATTTACACTTTGAAGTGTTATTTATGAACATTTCAATGAGAGAACAAAGAAAAGGTTTATCTGCTCATCAGGTTCTGTGAATCACCATTCAGGTGTTGAGACTCAAAGCAAAATTCAGACGATGGGGGAAAATGTATAAAAAACTATATAAACACAGTAAAGAAAATAGAAATGTCCTGGGAAAGAGATCATATTAAAATATACACACAGGCCCTGCGAGAAATCAGATTATGTATTTATAAAGTATATTTATTATTAATATATCATTTCTAAGACACTTTTTTAAATGAGGGTCAATCTAGTGTGTGTGCGTGTGTTAATGAGACTCTGAAGCCGTGAGCTCTCTCACTTTGCCAATAGCTGATCAATCACTTTGATTTCAAGAGCGATCGAGATCAAATATGAGCCACAAACAGATAGACAAAGAGAGAGACAGACATAAAGACAGATAGAGAGACAGGTGAAGCTGTTGCTATGAAAATATTCATCTCATATTCAGCATGAAACTACAAAACATGATGTGATCAATATCAGTCTTTGACAAATAAACTCCTGAAGTGATGTGGACTGATGCTGCTAAACAGAGAAAGAGGAAACGACATCATCAGCTCTCTCTCTCTCTCTCTCTCTCTCTCTCTCTCTCTCTCTCACTAAAGGTCTTGCAGTGCTGCTAAATGGATTTGCCATTTAAAAAGCAGATAGTGTTGCCCTGTTTCAGTCTGGAGGTCAGAGAAACATCCTCATGGTTAAGATGAAAAGGAAGCAACATCTCTCGCTCATTCACGTCCACTCGGTCAGCGACGAGCCGCGTCTCTATCTGCTGGTAATGACGCCTGAATAATGAGCGTCATTTGGCTCTAACGGCATTAGCACGCGCTACACGAGAAACGCAGACATATTTGTACTCATAATACATTTTTTAGGGATCAGGTTTGGTCTTAATGAGGTGAAGGCGGGCTGGGGGGGTTCCAGGCTGGACGGTAACCTTGTTTAAGAGAGTTCGGGCGTGGAGGTTAAGGTCCAGACATATGGGTTTCCTCTTACGGATCGAGGTCTCCGCCATCCTGAGGAGGAGACATCATTACATCATATTAATGGCCTCCAATCAGATTAAACCCTGCCTCTCGTCTGTCAGCGGGTCACAGCAGCAGCGCACGGAGGGATGAAACCTGGAGAAACCGACCGACCGACCGACGGGCTGTGAAGGATTTTCACCCTGTCCATGTGTGCTAAGAAATGCCTCTTTTTATTTGATGCCAAATAAAAAATATTCCTTCATCTTGAGGTAAAACGTGTTTAGTTATAGTTATCGTGAAATAAAAAAGTTGAATTAATCTTTATATTGAAAAAAGAAAGCATTTCTTTGTCTTGAATTGAACAAATATTTCTTTATAACTGAAATCAAAATCTAAAAAATTTTTTTTATTGAAGTAAAAAATATTTAGTTTTCTAAAAACAAGCAATATTTCTTCATCTTGGATTAAAAATAATTTATTTATTTAATACATTTCTTTATCTTAAAATTGATTTTTTTCAGGTTGAAATAAAAAAATATATATATTTTTTAGAGATTATATAATTATAATTCTTCATTTTAAAATAATAAAACTTTCGATATTAATTTATTTTAAAATTAAAAATATTGTTTTATCTTGAAATTGTTAATTTTAAAACAATAAATATCACATGATCACATGACTTGAGTAACACTGACTCCATATAACCAGACAGCAGCGCAGCTCACTACAGTTTCTCTGTTCAAGCCTTGATTTCAACATTCAAAGTCAATGTACTTTCTCAGGTTTAGTCCTGTATTGACCTGGCTTTCGATTCGCACCTGAGTTAAAAAAACAAACATCCGCACCGAACAAACGAATCAAACTCTGACGTCAAACTGATTCAAACACCCACAAAACCTTTCGTGTGTGTGTTCTCACTTGGAGAGCTGTTTCTCAGCATCGGCGCAGAGCTCCAGCAGACCCATGAGAACGGCCGACACGTCCATATACGGCTCCCACACAGTAAACCCTCGACCAATCAGATCGATCGCTGTGCGGCGGATGGTGCTGTGGGAGGGCAGTTTGGGACTGGGCGGCTGCAGGAGGAGAAACGTCAATGCTTTACCTGAGAGAGAGAGAGAGAGAGAGAGTTATTAATAACCACAGTGCTGATGTATTGATCAGATCAGTTATCAGGTCTGTCTGCAGGTGCTTAAATTGATGCTAAGCTAATGTAGCTCCAGTCAAAACATAAAACATCAAATACACACAGCGGAGAGTATCAACACATATGCGAGGTGCGACATTGATTGTCAAAGTGATGACATGTACAAACCATTTATAGTTCTCACCGTACACCGCACGCACGCACGCACGCACGCACGCACGCACGCACACACACACACACACACACACACACACACAGGCTTTGGGTGACTATCCCCGTGGGGACAGTCCATAGGCGTAATGTTTTTATACTGTACAAACTGTATATTCTATCCCCTATCCCTAACCCTATCCCTAAACCTAAAGATCATAGAACACTTTTTGCATTTTTAGATTTGTAAAAAATATTGTTCTGTACAATTTATTAGCTTTTGTGCCCATGAGGACCTCAATTTTGGTCCCCACGGTGACACGAGTCCCCATGTGTTGGTGTGTATTCAGGTTTAGGTCCCCACCGGGATATACAAACATGAAC
>NC_079908.1:21040652-21054089 GCF_024868665.1 Triplophysa rosa | reverse complement strand
GACATTAGAAACACTGAAGAGCGATCATGCGCAGTCGCGCATCACAATGAAATGTGATTAATGATAACGGTCGCATTAAAAACTCACGCAGGCCAGGGAATCATTATTTATACAGCCGTGAAAAGATTAATGCAGAACTTAAAAACATACAACCACTGAATGAAGAGAAAGAGAGATGCGCTTGCAAAACTGGACATTGATCAGGCACAATATATTTGTCTCTCCATTTTCGTATTAGCCTACTTTCGGGGATCGACAAGTAGCGTCTCAAAGATCGACCAGTCGATCGCGATCGACGGGTTGGCGACCACTGGTTTAAAGGAACAGTTCATCTAAAACATTAATTCTGTCTTCATTTACTGACACGCATGTTTTTCCAACCTCACATAAATGCAGTAATAAAGCCCCAGTCCCCATTCACCTTCACTGTATGACAGAGTATGAAGATTCTGATTTAATTTGATTTAGTGTTAAGCACAAGAAAGTCAAACAGGTTTGAAATCAAGTAAATACAGAATTTAAAAATGTCCTTTAAGAGAAAGTCTGTAGCAAACACAGAAGAAGCACACGCGCACATGCACACACACTCAATCAATTCCGCAATCTAATTTTATCCTTTGGTCTTTTGCTGCATGGAAGCAATTTAGAAAGAGACAAAAAAATTGAGAAGAGAAAGAAAGAGATGTTCTGTAATTCAATACAGAGATAATCAATAAACAACCTGCTCTGACAACTCACTGCACTCACTGTTTACACACACGCACGCACGCAACATTATGTGTGTGTACATCAAACACTCACTGTCGTCTGCTCAGCAAAAAAAAAACTGCTGTATGAACCAATTCATGTTTGTACAACTTTGGTTTTATATGTGATGTTCAAAAAATATGTACAAAAATGCTGTAAAAACAAAAAAGAGATCACTCCGGTTTTGCCTGCGGTCATCACTTCAGCATGTATTGTCAATTCCAGCCGTTTTTGTTGAGTTTCAAGACACAAACAAACCTCAGGAATGAAATAAAGTCACCCAACAGCAATATGAAAGTTGTAAAAACATCTGGCCTGTTATACCATCATATGTTCATTTTTGAACTGATTGTAATATGCATGTAAAACATGAGTATAGTGCTGTTTAAACATGAAGATAAACTTGTTACCTTTGCATCATGCAAGATATTTTTTTTATTTTAAACGTTTTGTCACGTTTTAGGTTTTCCACAAAAAAAGCTAATTTAAATAATTTGGAATTTGAGAGGAATGTTGTCACCTGTTCACAGAATAAAACAAAAATGATCATTTTAATTACTTTTACTTTACAAATAACTAGAAACTGTAAATTCAGAAAAACTGAAATAATTTTGGAGTGGTCTCTTAATCTTTTCTGCAGCTGTATATTAAACTAATGTAAATGTAGAAGAACATATCTTTTCTACATCCACAGATATAGAATGTACTGTAGTTCAAAAAAGATTTTATTTGAAAAACCTAAAGCTCAAGTGATGGTCGTGCGTAGGACCTACTCCATAGGCTGTGCGTAGCCTGACGTGCACCTCTCCAAAAATGTAACAACACGTCAACGCGGACCGCAAGTGCTGTGATTGGTCTGTTTGAACCCCTCCCTAAGGTCAAAAACTCCGCTATAGCATCTTGTTTACGCAAACGCATTTCTGAATGAACGATCGAAGTAAATTATTTGTTCTTCTGTATTTAACATCTCAAGCTTTAACAAAAGTGACTGTTTACTTGCCGCTAAGACACTACAAATGGTGTCTCAGACAGCGTACACCATAGATGTAAATAACAAATATGTAAATAAGATGCCGCATTAGAATCTGTTTCTATGGGCCGCTATACGTTGGTCGTCCGCCATATTGGAACGGTGCAAGCCGGTCCTTTAACACTCAAGATCAAACTGACTGTGAATGATTATGAAAACATATTTATTGTGTAAACTCAAACATTATATCTGCTACACTAACAGATGACAACGAATGGTTATCCCATTTTTTGGGAATTTAAATCCCTGTGGTTTTTCAGAGCTATGGCGCGCAGCGCAGTGTTGGGGCATTCTAGAGTCAACTGTGAGTGACGTCAGTGGACTGTTCCAAGATGGCGGACACGTCTACGTGCCTGGAGCGCTTGAATGCGGCATCTAGTTATTTATATCTATGGTATCTGCTGCGTTCGAAATGGCATACTGTGACAGTACGTACTGAACTTAAATAAGTACCTACCTATCGGTCGTTAAAACAGTATGTTCTATATAGTATGAGTGGGTGTAGTATGATTATATTTGGGACATACTGCGTCCACCATGTTTTATGGTCATGTGACCCGTATGCTCTTTGACCTATGACGTTAACAACAACCTAGACGTGAGCGTTTATAAACACATTATTTAGTCACGAGAAATTCATTTATCAGCACTTACATTAAAAACGAACGTCCGCCTCAAAGTTTATATAAGGATAGAAAAATGTCCATCCGATCCACACTCACGAATCTCGGCGGAAACCGACGTGTTGCCTATGGCTAGGTCCTACGCACGACCATAATTTCACTTTAAGGGCCCTATTTTAACGATCTAAGCGCATGGTCTAACGTGCACGGTGCAGGTGCACTCAGGCCGTGTCCAAATCCACTTTTGCTAGTTTAACGATGAGAACAACGGTCAGCGAGCCGTTTAGCCGAGTCTAAACTGGTTGCCCTTATTCTCTTAATGAGTAATGGGTGTGTTTTGGGCAAAACGTGCAGTAAACCAATCAGAGTCTCATGTCTCATTCCCTTTAAGAGCCAGCTGCGCTCGCGCCATGGCGGATTCGCTATTTACACGGCGGAATTTGCAAGAGCAAAGACTGGACGCAAGTCAAATTTTTTATCTTCACAATAATAATCATTTACATTGTAATCCATCTATTTGGGCATGCGTGTAATAAGCAGAATGTACGCGCGTTGTGGACCCGCCTATAGGCGCATTTACTTACACGCTCTTCAAATAACCAAAAACATACTGCGCCATTGACTTTAGAGCAGGTTTGAGTTGGTCTATGGCACAGTCTACTTACAGTTCCTCAAAATAGCAACGCGCCAACAATGCGCCTGAACACAACTCTTTTTTAGACCAGCACGCCCACAGGTGCACAAATGGGCGCAAATGCATTTGCTATTTAAACAAAGCGGCGCAGGACAGGAAAATGAGAACTGCGTCGGGCTGAAACTAGCAAAAACATTGCAACCGGGTGTACGATAGGGCCCTACATCTTCAAATTTAAGCGTAGATTTAAAAAAAGAACAGACTTTAGTTTCTCATTGGCCCTTGCTGGTAAAAGGGCTCATAAATCTGCTGCATCATGTTTTTGGTTTAGAGCCAGCAGATCAAAATATCATCAGTGAGTCTGCTATGACAACAATAGAAGTCAATCAGAGGTGCTTATAAAATACAGAAACATATCTGTGTGTGTTGTACCCAAGCAACACCATCTGTCACCCCTCCTCCTCTTTACCCCTCTTACCCTCTGTTACCCCCTGATGCGAGCAGACATGCTGCTGTTCTCTGGGCTGTGTCGGGGGGGTTTGACCTCACACTGTCCTGTCACGTACCCCACCCCTCATATCCACTCATTAGTCAACTTCTGTCATAACAAACACAACTACACTCCACACACAACACACATGTGACGCATTATCAATCAAACAGCAAGAGTTTTCTCATTCTCATCTCCCTCTCTGGACATCAGAGCTGAATTTTCTAAAACCTTCCCGTCTCGGCTTGACCCGGACCCGGCGTGGCTCCATTGTGTTGAATTATTAATTTTCATGTGTTTTATGATGTTGTATTATCAACAGTAAAGTCATGACACTGCAGCATTCTGACATCGTCATCATCATCACTCCACATCTGTGATGAACACACCGACGACGGGTTAGACGAGAAAAGGACAAGATGAGTGAGATGAGACGAGAGCGGAAGGAAGGAAGAAGACGAGAGGCGAGGAGACACAGGAGACGAGCGAGGTCAGGGGATGAGGAGATTGGAGGAGAGACAAAAGAGAGAAAAGGAGACGACAGGAGGAGAGGACAAGACGAGAGAAGAGATGAGCGGAAACGAGACGAGAGAGGAAAGGAGATGAGGAGAGAAGAGGAAAGACAAGACTAGAGAGAAAAAAGGCGAGGAGAGAGGAGACAAAGGAGAGAAGAGTCATGACAGGTGTCAGAACCTTTGACCTCTGACCTCTACAGTGGCTGCAGAGCTGCTGCGTGAGACTCTACACCTCTCTCTCTCTCTCTCTCTCTCCATCACGAGTCACTACAGGACGAATCTGTCCGGCCGTTTTCAGACAAAGACTAACCGCTCTCCATCTACGCTGTCACGTTTGTAAAATGATTATGTATTTGTAAAAAGGTTACGCACGGCTAAAGTGATTTTGTGTTTGCAGACTGAGCTGAACTACGGCTCCTCATCGAGGAGTTTTCCATCTCTGTCACTGTCCCGCGGACCACTCATCCGTCCTGAGAAATATTACTCACGCAACATGAGGTTTTCTAAGAAACAATAACACGCGACATGAATGAAATCAAAGACACACAGACACACTTGTGTTGCATCAGAGGACATTCTGTCATTGATGATATCCGAGGCGGAGCAGATTCACTCTGACCTCTGACCTCATCAGATCCTAATATGCCGTCATACACACATCACACAAGACATTTCACTTCTACATGAACTCTGGATTATCATTTATTTAACAACCAATACTGGCACCTTGTTTCCTAGAGATTTTTTTAAGGGACAAAGAGAAAAAGTCGGCACCATGACTGCGGAAATGAGCAGCTAATGAGAAAAGACGACGCTTTATAGATCAAAAGATGAAAGAATAGGACACAAGACAGAAAGAGAGAGAGAGTGTGTGTGTGTCCACACAGAAACACTACTGACCTTTAAGTATGAAAAGTAAAAACAGCAGCTCACTCCTCAATCTCTCATTCTTTATTTACTGTGTTTCTGCTCTGTTCTGTAATTCTGTCTCATGTCTCTCTCTCTCTCTTCACACCAAACACCTGCATCTCAGCTGCCTACATAGGGAGCATCTTAAGGATGCAAACGCACGAATGGCCAAAGTCACTTTGCTGACGTGAGCTGCCTGTACAGTGAGAGTGTTTCCATCATTTACATTTACATTTATGCATTTGGCAGACACTTTTTTATGCTATACATTTGTTTCTGAGTATGTGTTTCAAATCACTCATGAAGTTTAAAACAGAGCTGCTTTTCGTTTTAATTGAATCAAATTTAAATTTTAATCTCTGAAATTAACACGACATTCACATTAACCAATCAAACATGAACTCTAGTCAACAGTTTACTTTGACCAATCGCCTGGACAATTGAAATCACTGCACAGAAACAAACCTGAAAGGACATCTTTTTAAAAACCACTTACACATGCACACACTCTCACACTCATACTCATTAACACACTGGCAGGTACACACACACACACACACAAAGTGTGTCACACACACACACACATTCGCAGGTCCACACACTCACAGGTACACACACACACAAACTCGCAGGTCCTCACACACACTCACAGGTGTACACACACACACTCACTCGCAGGTACACACACACTTGCACACGTGGGTTCCAGCTGTACTGTAAAGCAGAACATGCGTGCGTGCGCTCTCTCTCTCTCTCTCTCGCTCTCTCTCTCTCTCTCTCTCTCTCTCTATCAGTCAATACCCACAGACATGCTTGATGATTTATCATTTTCTACTCTCATTTGTCTCTTATTGACATTGTTTTTCCATTTATTTCACAGAATTGAATCAGTAAGACCAGAAGAACGTTACACACAAACATACAGAAAACACATCTGTACACGGAAAAGAACACAGATGTGTTGGTAATGGTGTTTGTGGGGTGTCATGGGAGATTATTAGAGCTCTGAAACACGGATGTGTGTGTGTGTGTGTGTGTGTGTGCGTGTGTGTGCGTGTGTGTGCGTGTCCAGGCTAAAGATAAACTGTCTGGATAAGAGCATCGCCCTCTCTGGAATTTTGCACTATAGGAAATAAATGATGAAAAACTGACACTGACATACAGCTACCACTGTTCACATCACACAGACAGACAGACAGACAGACAGACAGGTAACGTGACATATCACAGGATCCGAGTCAGAACTGAACACTGATGTAACTGTAGGTGTGTCCTCACCTGCTGCGATGTCATCGTCCGTCACATCCATCTCTTCCTCTGGAACTTTGGGTTCAGTGGGCGGAGCTTCAGGAGGGGGCGGGACCGGCTGGGTTGTTTCCGTGGCGGTTCCAGCTGCACACAAACACGCAGAGTTCACAGTTAACATGTGGCAACAGAATCTCACAGAACGCAGTATATTTTCCCCTCGTCCGTTCTCAAATGTCACAAATTTTTCTGGTTTTCTGGCAAGCTCATTAAAAAGCTCATCAGGGTTTATTGGTGCTTTGCATTATCGAGGCTTTATTAAGCTTTAGCGGCTGATTACAACCATTTTTATTTAGCCGCCTCATTGGGTGCTTATCCTGGAATTACCAATTAAAATAAGCTTTTCATTAAAGCGTCTGGAAATGAATCGATGCTGCTTAAAGGTGAGAATGAGCTAATCTAGACGCGCCGCTAATTAATGAGACCCCCAGACCCCCATCTGCCCTCGGCGGAGACACGGACACGTTTGGTCTTTAAGCTCCGTCAGACAGATCAACCTCTGATCGGCAGAAAAACACCAACAGAACCGAAGAAAAACAAACTCGTGCACAGGAGAGATGAACTCATCCTCGCTCTACAGCACATGGTATGATGGCAAATAACACCCGATAAATACACGCAGAATACTGGAATCCAACACATTTCTTTCAAATTTTACAAATCATAATAACGAAAATGGTGTCTCACTACTGTACATTGAAAAACCCCACATAATTGACTAAATAAATGACTAAAACCTACCGATTATACTGATCCTTTATTTATTTTTGATTTTTATTTATTATTACATATACTATATAAGAATATATTTGGCCAATTATACTTTAATATAAAAAACTGACAGTTATAAGTTTTAAGTTATAACTATAAAAACTTTTTCAATATTTTGAGATTTTCCACCCAAATTTATGAGATATCTTGACTCGAAAGAATAAATTATTTTCTCATTATTACGACTTACAAAATCAGAAAATTTGAACAGGTTTCCAGAAATATATGACACATGTTTGCAGTTACCAGAGGGCCGGACTGATTTACATCATTTATGATGAGAATAGAAAGACAGAATCAAACACAAGATGTGAAAGAACATGAAATAAGATCAAGTATTGAGTGAGTAATGTAAACTCACCCCACCAACACGAGAAATTCATCATTTTTATCTTTAAGGACACTCATAAAGAAAGAGTGTTCAACGTAAGGATTATACGCACGATTATACACACTCCCTTGCTCTTCTAGTTTGAGACATTTTGGAACTCATATTGACAACCTCCTTCAATTATCTGTGATGAAGTGTGTGTGTGTGTGTGTGTGTGTGTGTGTGTGTCTTTGCTCAATTAACCTGCCATTGACTAATGAACAATCTAAAGACTGTCTCCCTCTCATCATGATGCCACACCAAAACCTAGGGAGAATCTTGAGGACACTCTGAAGTGTGTGTGTGTGTGTTTGCTTCTGCTTTGATTGTCTGAACCGTGATGATGTTGAGTTTTGTGTGTGTTCAGTGAAGCATATAACGGCAAGAAGGTTCCTCAGCATGATATGAAAACACACACACACACACACACTTCATAATTCAGAGCTGCTGGTGTCAGTTGTGTAAAATGGAGCCTGCAGCAAGGTCAAACACCCGTGTCAAGCATGACACACAGCTCACACCCGGCCTTGTTAACCCCGCCCACCCCTATCCCTTCATCCTTTGTCTCTCTCTCTCTCTCTCACACACACACACACACGCACACACACACACACACACACACACACACACACACACACACACACACACACACACACACACACACACACACACACACACACACACACACACACACGCACACACACACACACACACACACACACACAGGAGAATGGTTTTAAAATTTAGCTCAGCTGCAGTCAGACAATCTCTTAGCGAAACATGTCTCTTAAAATATCTGACTTTATCCAACGTTAACAAGCGGTGTAAGCAAACATTATAACTGAAATAATCCTGAACAAGATCTGAATAAAGATCTAAAGAAACACGCAGTGACGAGGGGCATGCACATCTGCATACAGACACATATTTCCTGTAGCAGTTCATATCTGGCGTCTGAATGTCCGACTGTCTCAAACACAATGTGATTTTAAACTTTGACCGTGTGAGGTTCTGAAGAAATATTCTGCTTTATGACTTACTGACTGACTTCATTCAAACATCAACACTTCAGGTCAGGGGTGGGTGGTATGACCACAAACCTGTTTCACGGTGGGAGAAATATTATTTCACAGTTTGAAAATAAACCACAACAAAGTTTCTATACGAAGCAAGTGCATTTGTTGCAGACACGATGTTGTGTTTATAAACTGAAGGCGTGGTGAAAACAAGCTTCAGTGGAAATCGACAGCCGGTCACAGATGCTGTCAATAGAGCTTAAATTGTAAATAACCCAGAATATTCCTTCAAGATAAACGCTAGTACTGTGTGTGTGTGGGGGGGATTATAGAGTCACATCCGCAGGGCTGGAACCGCCTGAGGCTGTTTATAATCACCTGCTCATCCTCCCCTCCCACCGATCGGCCTCTCTACCTCACTGCTTATCACCCCAGGGGATGCTGGGAAGAGTAAATCCCAACCCTCAACATCTAACACGGGAGCCAAGCTCGAGCGGTGAAGGTGATACAGAGACACCGGATCCGTTTCATAATGCACTTACGAGCTGTCCACATACGCATTTTATTAAAAATAATAATAATAATAATAATAATCAAAGGACTTAATATATATTTACACTCAAAAATGAGCACTTCAAATCACTCAAACATGAGATTTAATTCATTTGAAAAAAAAAAAGATTAAACAACAATGAAACGCATAACAAAAAGTTGTTATGAGTAAAAATCTGACCACAGCAGATGACGACATAGACAGAATCCCCTGTCTCACCTCACAGACACGCAGAACTCAGAATGCACCTGTCTCACCTCACAGACGCGCAGAACTCAGAATGCACCTGTCTCACCTCACAGACTCGCAGAACTCAGAATGCACCTGTCTCACCTCAAAGACATGCAGAACTCAGAATGCACCTGTCTCACCTCACAGATGCGCAGAATTCAGAATGCACCTGTCTCACCTCACAGACACGCAGAACTCAGAATGCACCTGTCTCACCTCACAGACTCGCAGAACTCAGAATGCACCTGTCTCACCTCACAGACGCGCAGAACTCAGAATGCACCTGTCTCACCTCACAGACACGCAGAACTCAGAATGCACCTGTCTCACCTCACAGACACGCAGAACTCAGAATGCACCTGTCTCACCTCACAGACACGCAGAACTCAGAATGCACCTGTCTCACCTCACAGACACGCAGAACTCAGAATGCACCTGTCTCACCTCACAGACGCGCAGAACTCAGAATGCACCTGTCTCACCTCACAGACACGCAGAACTCAGAATGCACCTGTCTCACCTCACAGACACGCAGAACTCAGAATGCACCTGTCTCACCTCACAGACGCGCAGAACTCAGAATGCACCTGTCTCACCTCACAGACACGCAGAACTCAGAATGCACCTGTCTCACCTCACAGACACGCAGAACTCAGAATGCACCTGTCTCACCTCACAGACGCGCAGAACTCAGAATGCACCTGTCTCACCTCACAGACACGCAGAACTCAGAATGCACCTGTCTCACCTCACAGACTCGCAGAACTCAGAATGCACCCGTCTCACCTCACAGAAGTGCAGATTGACACTCAGTACCCAGAATGCACCCTTCTCACCTCAAAGACACGTATAACTCAGAATGCGCCCGTCTCACCTCAAAGACACGCAGAACTCAGAATGCACCTGTCTCACCTCACAGACCTATAGAACCCAGAATCCACCTCTCACTTCACAGAAGTGCAGATAAACACACAGATCCCAGAATGCACCTGTCTGACCTCACAGAAGTGCAGATAGACACACAGATCCCAGAATGCACCTGTCTGACCTCACAGAAGTGCAGATAGACACACAGATCCCAGAATGCACCTGTCTGACCTCACAGAAGTGCAGATAGACACATAGATCCCAGAATGCACCTGTCTCACCTCACAGAAACACAGAACCCAGACTGCATTGGTCTCACCTCACCGGCTGTTTCTGTTGTGAACAGTAAAGGTCATATATTCATTTTCAGAGCGTCTAATGGCCAGTGTGCGTGTGTGCAGCGGTTTGGAGAGATGACCTTTACTGCAACAGGACGACAGAAACACAGAAACACACCAGTGCTTGTTTGCCATCAGTGAACACTTCAGTCTAAATGAACATAAACAGCATATTGCTAGACGGACTGTGACATGTCTGTGTGTTCATTTATTTTATGATCTATGAGAGAAATAGAAACAATGAAAGTGCACACTTACTAACAGCACAACAACCACTCTGACTTTCACTGTAAATGCATTTCTCTCAACGCATGTTCTTTTTTGATTTCTTAATCATAATCAATAATATCTATGGCATCTTAACCTGCTAATATAAAAGAAAACAACATCCTGTGACGACGGACACACAGCAAATGTCTTGACAGCGTTTTTTTAACATCTTTAAACTAAAACTGCAGAGTAAACTTTTATAGCCGACAGAAAAATTCTGCAAAACTCCAAACGTGCTGCTGTGATGTGCCGAGTTGTTGATATGGTGTTCTAGTGTGTTGCTATGTGCTTGTGTTGGGTGTTCTGAATGGTTTGAATTGTAGGATTCACTTGAGTCTGTAGCACAAACTATGAAAAGACAAGATAAGATTGTTCAAATGCTAACTCTAACTATGAGCAATAGTAGCAATGAATCTTGAACTGTATTGATCAGTGTGAATACACACACATATATGACCAGATGGACTACATATATGTGTGTTTGTGCGTGTGTGATGTCCAATCTATGATACAGAGCACATACCGAAACAGCTGTAGAGTTTAACGTGTGCGTGTGACAGATCAGTTTCACTGACCCCTGCAGTTCTGTATCCTGCTGAGGTCACTGCTGCCACGGTAACACTACAGTGACCAGCAGTTGTAACTATGGCAACCGTTCCCAAGGGCCACTGCGTGCCTCCCACTAACCACACACACACACTGACATTTCTATAAAAAAAGATGCTGCACATGAGTTTGAATCGGACACGCACCCTTCAGATCGGACGCACACATAATAGTCCATGTATTTAAAATATGACATATTCTAATTGCATACACTGATTACTGATAATCCAGATCCAGAAGTGATTTCAGAACAGTGTTTAATGTGACACTCACGAGGGCTAACAGCATCCACGTACTGCGGCAGGTACGGCGCCCACAAGTCAATGGTGTCCTTCCTGCCCGACTGACCAATCCGACGCAGTTCTGCCAACAGAAGAGCCTGGGCCGCCTCTCGAACCTGAAACACACACAAACACACACACCCGTCAAATACATTTAACACAAACACGGCAACATTTACTTATGGAACAGATTCTCTTTTCAAACACTGAAACCGAAATAAAGAACTGAACTCAATCGCCTGACAGAAGCTAGAGAAGAAAAAGCCATTGACAGACACTGAGTGTGTGTGTCCCCGGAGGTCAGCAGGTGCTAAAGCAGCAAGATACCAATAAAAGTGTGTGTGTGTGTGTGTGTGTGTGTGTGTGTGTGTGTGTGTGCGCGCGCGTTCTGGAGAAAAAGGATTAAGGATGCTTAACAGAGCGTCTCTTTCTTTTCTCGCTCTATCTCCTACTCTTCATTTCTCTCTCAGTGTGGTGTACGACACCTTTGCGGTCACACACTATGACACACACACACACACACACACACACACTAAAATGCACAGCAAGAAAAGCGGTTTCTTAATAAAATAAAAGACTTGTGTAAATAAAAATTACAATTAAAGTCATCTCAAGAATCTCAAGTAAGTGAAAAAAGGTTGTTCACGGTGGCACGTTGCACGTTTTGCTGTGTTATTTTCAGTGTTGGGTGAAACTAGTTACTAAGTAATTAGTTACTGTAATTTAATTACTTGAAATTTAATTCCCCTTGAAAAGGAAAGTAAGGGATTACTCTTATTTTCTGTAATTTAATTACAGTTACTTCTGATGTAATTGAACTTAATACTGTGTAATATATTCAATACTGGAAATGACATCAAAATTATAAGTCTAACTTTAAAAAGTATGCTTTAATGTCTCCTTCTCACATTTGTAATACATTGGTCAGTAAATACAAATAATTTATGTAGTTATTTATTTATTTTTTAATGAATTAAAAGAGCCGTTTCATGTCTATCCTTGAATCAATTCTAATCACGGATGTAGGATATAGAAAGTAATTAGTAATAAGTAACTAAATACTTTTTGGAGAGAGTCATTTGTACAGTAATCTAATTACACTATTGAATATGTAATTAGTAACTAGTAATTAATTACTTTTTCAGAGTAACTTACCCAACACTGGTTATTTTTCGGTTTCGATTAGTAATATTGGATGCCAATAACATCGCAGCTTTTTTCCCCAGCAGTTTGTTTTGCACTGAACAGCTATTTAGCTTTTCTACTATGTTTTGTTTCATTTCATTTGGTCTGTCAATACTGACACAAGCTTCTCTTTCCCGACATCCCTAAAGTAAAGAATCACTCAAAAACCTTTTTATAAACAACTACACTGATATTTGTGTAGTCTAAATAATAACATTACCTCTAGGCAGCGATCCTGCCATCTGCGTGCCAACATCTCCAGCAGAGGAGGCCTGAATTTCTCCAAACCCAGAAGATCAGGTAACATCACACAATGCATGGCAGCCAACTGACTCCAACCTACAGAGAGAGAGAGAGAGAGAAACATATCATAGAAACTATATTCATGAGCAACATCAAACAGAGATTGACATCAGATTGATATCAGAAATATATGAAAGTACAAATCATTACTATCAGTACTAGTCCGTCATTTGTTATCTGTTCACTAAAACCATAAAATATATACATTAAAAAATGTATATATGTATGTATTTTGTAAATTGTGTAACTTTAATGTTTTGCTTATAGTCTCAACTCTCAACTCAACTTTATTTATATAGCGCTTTTACAATTTTCATTGTTACAAAGCAGCTGCACATGAGACATATTGACTACAAGCAAAACAATCAAAGTTGTACCTGCAAAAACAAGAAA